>NC_141496.1:50031026-50315678 GCF_009769465.1 Tauraco erythrolophus | reverse complement strand
GGACACAGGCACCAGCTAGGGGCCCTGTGGCCTTGGGGGCTGACCAGGGCCTGGGTGGTCCTTGCAAGCCAGTGGAGGGAAGGGCTTCACCACCACTACATGGAACTCATCAAGTGGCATCCAGAATTAAGTTCAATATTGGGACATCTAGTCTGAGGGAAGTTTTGGGAAAAAAGAGACAAAACTTCTCCACGAGCATGGTGCAGTCCTGAGACAGAGCCCAGAGAGGTGGTGGGATCTCCATCCTTGGAGATAACCTGATTTAGCTTCATGGTGAGCCATGCTTGGGGCAGGGGATTGCACTAGGGACCTCCAGAGGTGCCTTCCAATCTAAATTTTTCTGTGCTCCTTTAATTACATTTCACAGGACTCTTGTAGCAGGACAAAAGTTCAGTTTTTGACTGAACACAGCTTCTTATGCTGTGCTCAGGACCCCTGTGCTGAGATTAGGTGGTGACTTACCAACTGAAGACATATGCACACTTGTGCCTTTCCTCTTTCTGATACTTCAAGAAGCCCAAACTGGGGAGAAATGATGCTGAAGTAAGCAGAGTTCTGAGGCAAATCCATCACCCCATAGTAACCTCTGGATCCTAGAAAGTACACAAGACCTGCTCAAAAGCCAACTTACTATCACTGATGAAGAGGGGCCCAGGAGGCTCGATGAGAACTCTATACCTGATGTCCCTCATCCACTGAATCACCCTAAGTGATCCTGGCCATACTGCTTGGGTATACACCTCTCCGTGCCTGTGAACACATAGGTATGAGGGGGTAGGGGGAATCTGCGAATGAGTAGGAGTAAGTGAAACCAGCTTTGCTTAAAATTAAAGTGGCTTTCCTGCTCCATAAGAGCTGAGGCAGATCAACCTGTTGCAGAGGTGCTGAGAAGACCCACTCCCAAGAAATTACAAAACACTAAGTCCTTGGTAAAGGTGAACAAGGGATTCCTGTGGATGCCTCCACATATTTTCATAATACAAAGATCAACAGGACATCAGCGCTGTAAAACTTAATTTCTAGCACTTCTCCAACATGACAGGAGCGAAACAAAACTGAAATACACACTGCAAATAGGCCTCAAGACACTCAGAAATGGCAGTTCGGGTTTGTCAAATGTCCTTTCTTCCTACCAGGAACACACGGATAATTGCCTGCCTATTTGAATCATGCTCCTACATAGCTACACATTGTTGGGAAAAATGCTGTATCAGAGCCACATCTGAGAAGGAATGGATGGGAAGCATGCATGCCCACCTGCCAGATATTGTTGCAGGCTGAATAATCCCGTTGGGCTGCTGACTTATGTTTAGCTCTTCAATTAAGAGCAAGCCCTACACTTGGTACTCATGTGAGTAAGCCCCAGGGTCACATAAATAATCTTCAGGATTACTCAGAAATTAATTTTTAAGACATGATTAACACATGACTGGCAGCCGCAGGCTTTGCACACAGAATCACAGAAACATACGGGTGAAGAGGCACGCTCCAACCCCACTCTCCAAGCTCAACTGACTTCAAAGTGGGGTCAGGTTGGTCAGAGCCTTGTCCTGCCAAGTTTTGTCCAGCAGTGGAGATCCCACCACGTCTCTTGGCCCTGTCCCATACCTGCACCACTTTCATGGGAAGGAGTTTTTCTCCTTATGTGCAACCAGAATTTCCCATGCTGCAATGTGTCCCTTTTGTCCCTTACGACAAGGGACAAAACAAGACATTCCAAGAAAAGACACCCCTGTGCACTTCTGAGAGGAGGTTGGTAACTGCCTGTGAGGCAGTGGACATCTGCAATTAGGTCTTCCCTGAGACACTTCTTCTCCATGCTGACAAAGCCTGGTTCCCTCCATCTCTCCTAGTACATCAGGCGCTCCAGCCCCACCGATCATCTCCATGGCCTTGCGCTGGTTTCTCTCCAGTCTGCCAACAAGTGACATTTGCCTCCACCTCTGACATATACACAGGAACTGCAGCTGCCCCAAGAAGGCAAATATTCTTCTGATTATACTTCTTCTGATGATAGTAGCCTGATCTAGTTGAGAGGCATCCCTGCCCATAACAGGGAGGTTGGATTAGATGATTTCTAAGGTCCCTTCCAGCCTATGCCATTCTATGATTCAGTGCTCATATGGCTGTACCACTCTGTCATTACTGGCTAGAGTTGCTCCCCATGATGCCTTAGCATGTGTCTTCTCCCGTGTGAGACTGAAAGAGGGAACAGCACGAGCCCACACAGGAAAGAGGTGCTGTTTGCCATGCAAGGCATGAAGTAGCAGGACCATGGGCAGCATGAGACCTTGTGGTCAGCTGGTGATGGCTCTCTGGACTCTGGCTAGGTTAGAGGGTGCTTAGAGGCGGCATTTCTTCCCAGGACTTGGGCAGCAGCTTTGGCTGAGACCCGGGCTCTTTCCATGTCAGTACTGAACACGTGTAAATAAACCATGCTACCTTTCCGTTATGCATTTCCTGCTCCCTCTTTTATTAGTTTGACTTTTTCTCTTTTTCTTTACTTTCTTTTTCCTGAAAAAACAGCCTCGCATATCTTTCTTTAATGAGCATTGACTACTGGAGTTGTGATGCTATGGCTTCGAGTACTGCTCAGCGACACAGGAATCTGTCTGGCTTGGGCAAATGGTTATTTGCTTGCAGTATTACCATGTATCTGGGGCTTTCCAGTATTGGTACACGCTCCAGACAATGACTATTGAGCAATGCTGCAAAATCTGTGGGCCACATCTCTCCAAAGGGCTATTCCAGCCATGCCAGCAGCACAGTCCTCGTATCAGGTATGGATCCGCACTACCATTTGAGCAAAAGTACACAGGGGCTCTCTCTGTGAAGCTCTGAAATACGTTAACACCACTTAGTAGCTGAGGGTTGAAATACACTGAATTGCTAAGAGAAAAAAACATTTAGTTTCAGCCTTTGAAATCTCACTGAAACTGTTGCCTATTCATGAAGCTCTTTATGCTCATCGCGATGCATTCGCTGCTCAGAGGTTCACGAGCTGGGGTACGGATGGTTTTAACCCAGCGCACTGATCTCAGCTCTCGCACTCATATTATAGTTTAAATAAGCTCACCATGCTGCAGCTGCGTGCTCCACCCAGTACGCTGCAAAGTTATTTTCTCCTTCTGAACGCCACATCTCTCAGCCTGTTTGTTATGCTTAGGGGACCGTGAGCAGAGCTCTGCAGAACACCGTGGGGTTCTTGCTCCTTCCCGTGAAGCTCTGACAGGACCGGCCCAGGCTGCAGGGGAAGTGACTGGCACTTCACAACCACCTCTGTGACTTCCAGCTTAACTTGATGGCCTCTCAGAGAGGTGCAAGTGAAGTTTGGGGGCCATAAGACAGGGCAGCCCACAGTCCGGTCTTGGGGCAAAAGAAGTTTTTTGCATATGTCAGCTGTGCTTCATGGAAAAGGACAAGCTTGAAACAGAGTGTAAGAGTAAGGTGAAGTTATGCTTTAAAAAAAAAATACACCAGCACCAGCATTTAAGATACCTCTGTGAGGTGCTGAGGAGCACGCGGGTGTTGCGGGTTAACCTGGAGTTTACAGGAATCTCACAGAAACACGTGTCAGAAATCCGGGGCTAGCATGGCTGAACCCCCTGGAATGCTCCAGCTTTCATTCCTCAGCTCTACTTGTTTAGGCAAACCAGACAAAAAGTACCTGATTTAGTCTGAAGAGGGAAGCTGGAGTCCAAGGTAAACATGTATGGGCAGCGCTTCTGAGCAGCTCGACTTTCAAGTTTCCTGAGAGCAGTCATGCCCACGAAGTCGGTAATGAGAAGGAATTTGTTTGCTGAGGGATCTCCGGGGCTCTGTGCTTCTTTTCCAGGCGGGGGCATTCAGACAATTGATGAATGAAGCATTTTCTGTCTGGGACAGTAAATATTTAACTGAAAAGTTTAGGGAGTTCCGTCCTTCTGAGTTTTCAAGAACTCCTCAAAAGAGGCGTCTCCTGCAGTCACAAAACAAGAAACACAGAACGGAGGACAGACGGAGGCTAGGAAAAACAGGGAAATAGCCAAATCTGTGTCCCTGTCTATTACACTGTGTCCTGCATCGCCTTCTCTTCAGCGCATTGCAGACCCCCAAGAGGGGCATGCTGCAGAGCATTTCTATCTCCCTAATCAGTTTACTTGTGCACCTCAAAATCCCATTTGTCATGTTAGATCTAATCACTGAATATTCAGCGCTTTCCTTTCCTTGGACAATCAAACAATGCAGAATATGACCTGCCTAGAAATCCCAAAGAGATGAGAAAGGGTAGGTTTTTACATGAAAACGTCTTTCTCAGGTTTTTCCACTGTTGTGGCTGGTGGCATTTGGACGTGAGAGTGCCACCAGCAAGTATTTGGAACTTTTTGGCATGCAATCTTTAGTGGCTTAGCAGCCAAGCTACCAGGATGCAGCTTGGTTTGTTACAGCATCTTAGCATGGAGACTCACAAACTTTGGAGGCCTGACCCAGGTGACAGCAGGGATTCCAACGACTTCAGCAGGAACTGGAGTTGCTCTCAAGCATTAAAACCAGCTAAACCCTCCTGTTCTCTAACTAGGTTATATTTTGTTGTTTGTCCTGGAAATGTAGCTCCAGAAAAAACAGTCTTAACAGGTGTTCTGTGACTGACTTTACTGGCTCAGAAGTTGCTGTGTCTCTCACTGTATCCTGAGATGTCTCAAGGCTGCAGTGCGTTTCATAGTCAAGCACAGTGGAAAAAAAGAGGTCCCTGAGGTCTGCACGCTCCGCTGCTGCGACCGACTCAAGGGCCTTCTCCTATCCGGGATGATGCACACGACGTCGCCAGTGAAATGCCTGCCTAGTGTGGCTGTGACAAGGAGGCTTGACACCACACTTAACCACTCAACGGCTCATCCAAGGGGAGACTGGAAAGAGGATCTGCCAGGTACAAAGTGTTCTCAGGGAGGTGGGGCAGGCTGCTGCCCTGAGAGCAGAGCGTCTCTTCAGCACTGGCAAGAGGAGCATGGGAAGGACAGAAATAAAGGAGCAGAGAAGAGATTCAACAAGGAGATCAAATGGGCTTTCTTTTGGGATTAGCATTTCTCTGGAGCACATCTCTGCTGATCTTGATGGCGGGGTGTTGGCTGGTTCTCCGGGCTGCTTCCATAGGGTGATGCACTTTCTTGTTGAAGGTGGTCAGCAGTGGTCCTTTCGGGCTACCAAATCTTGAGCGGCCCGTGGTGAGAGAGACACTAAGGAGAAAGCTAGACAAGGAAGTGGTGGCAAAAATAAGACAATACCTTGATGTAACAGGGTGTATTTACAACTTAGAAAACAGTAGGGAGTGGAAGAAAAAGGTGCTGGGCTTGTTCAGCCTGGAGAAAAGAAGGTCAAGGGGGTTCCTGGCTGCTGTCCTCCACCGGCTAACGAGGTTACACAGGAGAGAGAGAGACAGACTCTTCTCACAGGTCCACAGGGAAAGGGCAAGAGGTGATGGGCACAGGCTGCAGCAGGGAAAATTCTGGTGGGACATATGGAAAAAATTCCTTCCTCACAAGTGGCGCAGGCTTGGGACGGGCACCAGAGACCTCACGAGATCTCTGTCCTTGGAGATTCTCCAGGCTGACAGGACAAGGTCCTGGGTAACCTGACCTAGCTTTGGTGAGTCCTGCTTTGAGCAGGGGGTTGGGCTGAAGACCATTAGATGTAAACCTTTCTGTGATTCTTCAAGAAGCTCCACAGTGATTCTTCTGAGACCTCTCTCAGTCCCATGAGCTTCAACAGCAATACATTGCACAGGTACCTATATGAGGATAGAGCCTGGGCCATGGGGAGATGTAGGACTGTAAGTGTGCTCATGCCTCATACTGAGAAGAAATGTGCCCAACACTGTGTTTTGAAGGAAAGCCCCTCCTTTGCTGTCCTTCCCAGCTACTGCCCCTCCGGAAACTGTTACACAGTCCTCAGAAAGCAAAGCTAAACCTTTCACCAGTTGTGCCTGATGGCCACATGTAAAAAAATTATGTCATGAATGCTAGTGGTGTTTGATTACTGTAGAGCAAAGCCTGTCACGTCATGGCTCAGCTTCAGCTGAGGCACGAAGGACACAAGGAAACCAGGGACAGATAGGGGCTCTGCAAAGTGGGAAAAGCAGCAACGAAGTTGCTGAGTGCAGATTAGCTGGAAGGGTTTACAGATTTGGGAAGGATTTGCTGAGCTTACAATTTGGTGATGTATAAGGGACAAAAAAAATCAGGAAGCCTGATTGGTTTGAAAAGCCTGATTGGAAAATCGGGAAGCCTGGGCAGGTTTTGGCTCTACTGCAGAGAGCACAGGTGGAAGTTGTTGCCCAAGCTAACCGGCTGAATGGAAAACCTTGTGGTAGGCATTGTTTTTCTACCCTTTGAAAAGACCTTGAGGCTACAGAGTGCTTCAGAGCAGAGGCAAGCCCCTCCTGGGCTCATGTGGTGTGAGAGAAGCTGGTAGAGGGGCCAGGCTTGCCCTGCCTCCTATAGAGGGAACTGTGTGAAGTCCTCTTTCCTAGAAGGACTCATGGGGACCAGATGTGGAAGAGATGAGGCTTTAGCAGCAGACAGGCCAGAGGTGCCATCGCCGCATACCTCTGAAAGGAAGGAAGCAAGCAGACAAGTGGAAGCGAGAAACCTCCAAGCATGGCTGGGGTGGCATAGGTAGGCTCTGGAGGTTTATGGAGATGGTCTGGAGGTAAACGAGGCTGTCACTGGCAGCATATTTCTCAATATGTCTCTCTTTTGCACCTGTGAGTCACCAGCTAGCCGGAGGAAAGGCTCACACGAGGTTTCCCCCACACAGAAGTGTGTGCGAGTGGTCCCCATGTGCTGGGGAACACAGCTCCATTGGGATGTCATCTGGTAGTACCTGGGTGCAGCTAGCTCTGCCCACTGGGAAGCAGTTCTCCATGAGTGTGTAAACTCATGTTTGAGCTTCAGGTTTTTCAGTGGAAGATCCTTTCTTTTTTTTTTTTTTTCTTAGTCTTTAAACATTTGGCTTTCAACCATAAATTGTTTCTAACAAATCCTGCACAAAATTTCTTGACTATTTTTCAACAAAAAATACCCAGACCTCCAAAGTTTCCTGCCTTTTAACAAAGGATTTGCCATTTTTGAGAGGAACTTCCCTCTCACCAAAGTGATGGGTTTCTGCCCTTCCCCCGGAACCCTTCCTGTCAGAATGTCTTTTCCTCCCCTTTTCCTAGGGACAGAATCCAGGCAAAGCTGCAGGATGTTAAGCTGAAACATGTTCTGATCTCAGCCCCATGAGACAGAAACTGGAAGTAGTCTGGGGATCATTTTGTGGTTTCCTGGGAGTGGCAGACAAAGGAGATACAATAGCAGTGAAGATGGAGAATGGGACATCTGTAGATCTCACCAGGGAGGCTCTGCACATGTTGTCTTGCAGTAGAGCCTGTCCTGGTAGATGACTCCCTGGAGCACCCAGCAGCCTGCATCTCTGCGCTCGCTCTTGACTCGCAGCAGCGACACCAACAAAGGTCAGATCATAGGACTGTTGATGTACGCTGGCTTCAGTCTCCACTCAGAGGCTCAGCGAAATTAATCTCAAAAGTCTTATGGCATCATGTCCTAGAAGAGCAAAGGAAGTGGACAACAGGGAGACGGGAGACAGCGAGTAATGAGTCCTCTCCTGAAGTTTAATAACTCTAAGTTCTCCTCACCTGTTTCCCTGGACTCCTCGGGGCAGGATGCTGTCGTACCCCAGGGTGCTGCTCTGACTGGTCATCACAGATTTGCTGCCAGTTTCTCTTCTTCAGCTCTCTCAGCGCACACAGAAATCCTTGCTGCTACAAAGTGTGTATAGAAGAGATTGTTTCACTTCTTTTGTGTTTTAAACTTAGGGTTTTTTTGCGCCCAAGGCAAAGGTTAGGGTAGCTGTCCACCTAGAAGCACTTCAGTACATTTAGCTGGCTTTTGTTTTTACATGTTATCACAAGCACGAGCTCCCTTCTGCTTCCCAAAATGTCTCCTCTCATAACAGAAATGCCCCAGGAACGACGATGACAAGCTAAATAAACCGCATGTGTCTGAGGCCTGCCCACCAGCTCCTTTCTCTTCTCTCCAGCACACGTCATCTGAGCTTTTGGCTTTCTTTCCTTTTAAAGCCCAGGGAGCCCTTGCCAACAGTCCTTCTGTAAATGGAAAATTTATGCACATACACCCATGCATGTGCAGTCATCCCTTCTGCTTTGCTCACATACTCTCGCTCTCTCACAAAGGCTGTCAGACATCTCAGTTTTTCCAGTCAAGGCCTCTCTTTCCAGTTCCAAACTTTATCAAACAGAAGACTCGTATATCTGTCTGTTAGATCCAGGTCTGACAAGGCGCAGGTGGAGCTTGGCATCAGTTGTACACTGTTCTCATAAGCTCTGTAAGTCCACTGATTTTAAGAACTGCCTCCCAAACTATATCCTATTGCTGTGCACCCACATTGTACCCTTAGGGTGGTAACCATGCACTGCGACCCCATCTCCTTTTAAACTAAACTGTGTTTTAGCGCGAAAGAAATGAGAAACTAGAATTAAGTCCCAGTACCCCATTTTCCACCTCATCACCCTGTCATATTACCTGACATCTTTGTCAGAGCAGGCTAACTCTGTTAAGAAAATTGTATTTGATATCTCTTATATGGTCATGTGTGACATTTCACTCATGTAGACTGAGCCAAGAAAGTGCTACCTGAGGTTATTCCCATAGCATACTCCTCAGAGGAGTATGGTTTCCCCATCCTTTGAAAAGAAACTGCAGAAACTGCAGATTTCATACTGCAGCCATGGTGGCCAGCAGACCACGTGTGAAGACCTGCAACATCAACCCCAACGATGTATGAGCCGTCCCAAAAATCCTGAAACATCTCAACTGTATAGGAGAGCCAATGTTGAAGGAAGCAGTGCTAAGCTTCCTCCCTTTTCTGCCTGGCTCCTACCTGAAATCTGCAGCAGCCATGCAGGAAACCAGGGAAATGTGACTCATGGTAATTTACACCCATGAGTGATCCTGGATTCTCACCAGTCCTGCCCAAGCTTCAGCTAAAGTCACAGCGTAAACAGGAGGATGGTAATTATAGCAGTCAAACGGCTTTGCCAGCATCTTCCACTTAATCTCATTTTAGGTGCCTAATTAGTATCGCTTCAAGATCTGTGATGTACTTGTCACATGGATTAAAAAGCAAGCAACTGACAAAAAATAACTCTGTGGAAAGTCCTATTTCCTACTATTCCTTACACAGATCCAGCAGGCATCTGCTCTCGGCACATCCCTCCAAAGTAAAGTAGATGAAGGTCTAGGAGAAGGTGCTGTTTCTGGTGAAGTTTACAGCTGATAGAGGCACAAGCAGAGTGGTACCTATACAAACGCACGATGTTGTGCCACGCCTCCCATACATAGAGGATGCATGACTGTCAGCAATTTTCAAGGGATGGGAACTCACTGAAATGCATAAGAAGGACTTAGTGAAACCACCTGAGCAGCCTGTGGGGGAGCAATGGCTGTGAGAGTTAATGGGTCTCAGGTAGCCATGGGAGTGGATGGTCCTCTCTTTGCAGCTCTAATGAAGAGAGGATCATGGTTTGGCTTTTTAGTACAGATAGACCAGCCCCCTTGTAACAACATTACAATGGTCATGGGGTTGTAATTAGAAATGGCATTCCTCCACGCTTTAAAGAAATCAGTGACTAAAGGGTTTTAAAGAACAATTTCTTCAAGACCCTGCCTGACAGGTGGTGTGCCCATCACCCCACTTCTCTTGATCTCCATCCTCCCTGTGAAGAGAAGACTTGTTCACGGCACGCAAACACCCAGGGGGGTCAAGTTTCTGACTGTGCATGGCAGTGGACGAGCCAGAGCATTCCTTCCACTTCATCTGGACCAGAGGAAAACCTCCTTCTTTCTTCTTTTTAGAGGGTTTTCACTCATTAAAAAAAAATAGTTCAAGGTTGTTTTAAACTGAAATCTCATGAAACAGGAAAGAAAAGGAGTTCATTTGGAAAATGTCAAAATGTGTTTTTTCCGTCTGCAGGAATTTTTACTTCCCTCTTTTCAATTAAATTTATTTTTCAGTTTGGATCAAATTCAAGAAATAATTTAGTTTCCCACCAAAGCACAACTTTACTGGCCGAAGTGTATGCCTGGAAACTCCAACTGCCGTGCTGACCCTGCTTGTCTGCCATCATGGTGCTCCTGTGCGCAATGAAGGGGTTTGTGTAGGAGCATCGCTATATGTGAAGCTATATGGACAAGCTTCGACTGCAGTGCAGTACTACCTTTACCAAACTCATCTGCTTCAGCTAGAGCAGATCTTTCAAAAAGAGGCAGTCTGAATCTTAAGGCTGCTTAATTAAATTACTGACTAAAGAGCAACCAAGCCAACCATGGTCTGATTCCTTCTTAACAGACTTCTGTCCCAAAAATGCAAGAAACCCCTAAGTAAATAGTGCAGAGCTGTCATCTGATTTGGAGATGTGCAGCTTTGAAAAGTTACGAGGAATTCTTTCACTTGTGTGCAAAGGCTGTGACAAGTCACTTAAGCCTCCAGTGGAAAAGCCAAATCTGGGTAGCATTTACCAGCAAACCAAAAGTCCCACCAGCACTGACATTGCTGTTTGACACGGTAGCTTCCCTCTGAATTTGCCAGAGTCCTTCACCAGATCCCCCACCTGATCTCACATGACAGGAACGTGAGGACACCAGGAGCACTCACCTGCCCAGTGGTCCTGGACATCTGCACATGAGCCTGGCCAGGTCTCAGGGCTGTCTCCATTCTCTGTGGTGGCTGGTGTTCAGGGCTTGGGCTCTCCTTGGGGGCATGAAATTTAAAATCCCTCTCTTCGGGGTCCTTTGTGTGTCTGTTGAGCTGAGAGCATCTATCCCACCAGCTGGGCCTCCCCTATGTGCATCCGTGCATCCCTTCCCCTGTGGTCTGGGACCTGGAGAGATGCTGTGCTCCAGAGAACACTGTTTAAGAGCAGTACCAGACTCATCACTAGGATTTTTTTCCATCCCCAGAAAACAAACTGGTTGTCCTTTAATGGCAGAATCACAGTCATGTTATGAATGGCAGCTTCTGTCTTACTGATCTGCTTTCCTAATGCTCTCAGTGTTGCCTTCTCAAGAGATAGCTGATTACCAGCACAGACAGAACGTGTTTCATATTTATTCCAGTCTAAATGCAACAAATGGGTTTTGCCTGGAGCCCGTATGGATCCCAGTGGGTGTGCGCAGGGGGGGCCTTCTACCTGCCCTTGGTTTTCTGCAGGCAGAGGTGGCAGTGGCTGACAGGCAGCTGGTGGTAGTTGCAGCAGTAGAGGGGAATCACATCTGTGAGCTGGAGGAGAGAGCAGCCCGCTAAGGACAGGAGGCATGTCAGAGGTAAACCTGGCATCATAGAGGAGGAGTGAATTGCTGGAAAGTGTGAAGAAAACCTGTCATATCTCTTTCCACCGATAGGACAGCATCATCTGCCACTGGGAAAACATCACATTTTGAGTCAAAAGAACACAAATATGCAGACAGAGCATTCACACTGCTGCTTGCTGGTCCTGTTAAGATTTTTTTGTCACCAAATCACAGGAAGATTTAAGTGGGAAGTAAGAACCAGAGGTCTCTGGTCCAACCTTCTGCTCACCTCAAGGCTTGATGGGGTTGCTCAGTGCCTAGCACTTGGAGAGTCTGTTGGTACCCTCAGCGGTGGTAGTGAAAGCCTGTTATGTGAACCTCTGTGCCCTGGCCCCCTTCCCCCTGACGGCGGCAGCACAGGATGCTTGGGCATTGCTTCACTTGGGACTCTGGTTTGGCTGGTGCCATCTTGTGCTCTGGCTGACCCGGTCCTCTGACGGAGGCTCTAAGGCTCCTCAGGGCTCAAAGGAGCTTCCAAAACTGCATTTGTGGTCTTCTTCTGGGTGGGAAGGAGAAGCCCTGAATGGTGTTCATGCTGAGCTTCAAGCATGTCACTCACTGGTGGGCCCTCACAAGGCTGCTTCCAGGGACACCCTGTTTCCCGTGAGTGTTGCTGGAATTATGTGCCTACAAAAACAAACCAGGCGGAAAGGATATGACAGTCAGTAGCTTTTTGAATGAAAACAGGGGAAAGGAACAGCCCTGTTTCCCTGCTGAGGCCTTGTTTCACTTTTATTGGGTGTGTTCAGCTCCCCGTATAGAGATGTTGACAATACTGATGACACTTGTGATTAATTATTAATACAACACTTAAGAGGCTGAGCCGTGAGCTGAAGCGGAGTACAAACACAGAAGAGAGAGGTGGAATGACCACAAGGGACAAGAAGCTGGAGAAAAGTAGACAGCAGCAAGACAGCATTGCTCAGCTGATAAGTTTAAATTATTGTCTGCAGGTTTTCACAGGTACTTCAGAGAGGAAAGCTTTAAAGAAAAATCAGGAGGAGAATGATAACCTGTGAATAAAGCACTGAAAAAGGAGGAGAATGATGTTTAGCCAGTGGAGATGTGGAAAATCTTTGTTTCTTCTTGCCAAGTATGTCTCCTGACAGAGAACCCGATTTCAGCTCAATGTAGTCAGACCCTGCCAGGTTGGCTGGGTTGCTTTTAAGGGCTAGGACTTCAATTTTATACCTTGTGAAAATCACAAAGTTGACTGAAGCCAAAATTCACAGATGGGAGGGAAAATGACAGCACTCTGTTCTTGAGGGAGGATTATTCTGTCACGCAGGACACAATAGAGACCTCTTCTTTTACTACTTTAAGAAGTCTTGCTTCATGCTGGCATTCCTGCTTCAGAAAGGCACTGTCATGGGAAACGGATTCTGCCCAGAGACCAGACATTGTTCAGGATATCCCTTCTACCTCCGTGTGCTATTCAGCATTAACGCAGCTGTAAGCAAAACCCTGAGACTATTGAAATTTCTTTCTTCGTCTCCCCTTTTCTCTTTGACAAATGTGTGACAAGGATTCAATTGTTTGAAAGCCCAGTGATGGAGAAAAACAGAGAGCGAAGCCTTCAGACGTGCCTCAGTGATTTAGAAACCTACCCCCAAAACTTGTGAAAGAGGTCACCAGAGGTCTTCCGTAGGGCTCAGCTTCTCAGCAGGTCTCTAGATACCAATGTAAAGGCACTTAAATGCCTCTAACAGCTGACCCTTTTGCAGATGTTACAACCTAGGATTACCCTGGCTCTCGGCTGAAGAATAGCCCTTAGCCAGCTAACAGATCTCAGGCTCTTCTCTTTGAATATCCGTGGTTCGTGCAGGGTAGCCGCCCATCCAGCCAGCAGGAAGTTGTTTCTTTATTAAAATGACTAAAGCTTTTGAAAGATGAAGATAAGGGTTCCTCTGAGCAATGATGGCAGGGCTGCACTCGGGGAATATTGATTTTTGTAACCCAGAATTTACTCAGCAGCCTGCTGGTAATGGAGCCGGCCCAACACCAGCGAGGATGCTCAAGTGTTGATCTGTGAACACATTCCCCTGCCAGAGTCCAGCCCAGCCCCAAAACTCGGCTTTTTTTCCAGCAGCTGCTAGGTCACCTTGTGCTTGAGGTAAGTGCTGGGCCTTTGGCCCCTCTTGGTGTGAGCAGACATGCGCGGACCAAGTCTCCGCTGTGCCACGGGCAGCACTGGGAGCACATCTGCAGTGGAAAATCACATCCTGCCACACGGACGCCGCGCCCCCCCACCCCCGGTCCCGAGGGCACCTTTGCTGTGCCTCCTGAACACCGAGCATGCTCCTTCCCAAGCCCAGCACTCGCTGAGCTGTGCTCCCCGCGCCGACCCCTCCTCTGCCTGAGGGAGACCCTGAGGGGTCACTCCTCCTCCCTCTGAAGAGCAATTCCTGCTCCTCTGGTATGTGCTGCCTCCTGAGTGGGAGGCCATGGGGAGGAGGTGTCTGAGCCCTTTCCGATGAGGCTGAGCTTCTTAAAGATCAATGGGCCATAAAGAGGGACCAAGGGTCAGCATCATCACTTGTGCTCCTGCTCAGAGGAGTGTTTGTGCATTTTATGCACCGGCTGTTTTGTGTAACAGCACTCCAGAAGCCCCTGGAGCAGGGACAGGCACAATGGACCCCTTCTGGCAGGGGCAACTGTGACTGCCTGGTGACCCTCTCAGAGTCCTGTGTTATTTGGGCTGGAGCCTGGGGCTCCTCCAGCCCCGGAGTGGCACGTAGCACAGCTCATGCTAGGATGGCCTGGCTCTCGCTCCTCTGCCGTGGACACTCGCACTGGTCAGGAAGATGATGCCAGCCGATCCTGGAGACCCACTCCTATACCTGTCCAGCCCCTTAAGGAACTTGGCACCTGCCACCAGTGCCACCGTAGTCAGTGAGAGCCCAGAGCGGTGCTTCCTGTCGTCCCCCACCCCTGCTCAACGCCAAGCACTGAACGTGTTGCTGGGCTCATCCTTGCACACAAGGGTGCATATTTCCCAGTGCTGCTGCCATCTGGTCACCCCCTTGTGCCCTGGGTCTGTTTGGATCCCAGGGTCCACTGGACCTGCCAGCCATCCTATCTACAGCTTACCCGTTGGACCAGGAGCCCTGGGAGCTCCAGTGTGTTCCCGTCCTCATCCCTGCAGGCTCAGGACGAGGAAGGCTGGGGGCTGCTGGTGTCAGGCACCCACAGTGAACTTGCTCTAAGCACTGGGAGCAGAAGGTCTATCCCAGCTTAGCTCCAGTTCTGCAAGCAGCGCTAAATTGCTCTCCATCTGCCCAAGAGCTGCCCTGCACAGAAGCATAAATACATCCAGGAGAAGTGACATGCCTATGAGTTTCAGGTGCCTCCATTGCTAGTCCAAGAGAGGTGTTTAGGCAGCAGACTTAGATCCCAAGTCCTTTCGTAAATCTGTGCACCAAACCTCCTACTGTGACTCAGAATAAAACCAGAAACAAATGTCTGTATTTCTGCTGCCTCTCTCCCTAAGTGAACCCTCCTGAAAGCCCTCTAGGCTTCCAAAACAAACAAACAAACAAAGAAACAAAAATCAAAGAAATGGAATATTACGAAAACCAAAAAAAATTTGAGAAGAACCTCAGGCTCCATTTAGGAAAGGCACAGTGTCTTGCTCCAGCACTGTGCCATCCATGCTCAATGCCTAGAAGGCTGGGAAAGGTTCTGGGAGAAAAGTCCACTGTACGGGAGCATTTTAAGGGCCTGGGTGGTAATGAGTCAGTGCTGAGGTTTGGATTCAGATGTTTCCTACCTAGTACCTGCCAAACATGGCAGACCTTGCTGGGGAAGGACATGGAATACCATTATCCTGGGTTCACAGAGAGGAAACAGGAGCTGATCAGAGGGAATATGTGCTCAGGATAATACCAGGAACAGACTGACGGTCTGGGATGAAAATTATTCGGTCTCAGGCTCCCTGAGGTATAAGATGCAGAAGATGAAAAACAGTTCATTCCGGTCCCATAGCCATTGTTGTTCTGTTGGCTCCCAGGAGAGGGGAGGTAGGGTGAAGAAGGGAAGGTGACACCATGCTTTTGAAGCAGAACTATTTCCTAATGGCATGAGCTTTAATAAGGCCAAGTGCAGAGTCCTTCACTTGGGGTATAAAAACCCCAAGCATCGCTATAGGCTCGGGGAAGAGTGGCTGGAGAGCTGCCTGGCGGAGAAGGACCTGGGGGTCTTGGTTGACTACCGGCTTGATATGAGCCAGCAGTGTGCCCAGGTGGCCAAAAAGGCCAATGGGATACTGGTGTGTATCAAGAATAGTGTAACCAGCAGGAGCAGGGAAGTGATCCTGCCCCTGTACTCGGCACTGGTGAGGCCGCACCTGGGATATTGTGTCCAGTTTTGGGCCCCTCGCTTTAAGAGAGATATTGAGCTCCTGGAGCGAGTCCAGAGAAGGGCGACTAAACTGGTCAAGGGGCTGGAAAATAAAACTTATGAGGAGTGGCTGAGGGAGTTGGGGCTGTTTAGCCTGGAGAAGAGGAGGCTGAGGGGAGACTTGATTACGGCCTACAAATACTTGAGAAAAGATGGTGGGGAGGTAGGGGAAGGGCTCTTTACATTAGTGTTGGGTGATAGAACAAGAGGAAATGGGTATAAGCTTAGTCAGGGGAGATTCAGGTTGGATGTTAGAAAGTATTTCTTCTCTGAAAGGGTTGTCAGCCACTGGAATAGGCTGCCCAGGGAGGTGGTTGAGTCCCCATCCCTGGATGTGTTTAAGAATAGGGTGGATGATCTACTTAGCGATATGGTTTAATGGGGATTAGGGACAGTTGGACTCGATGATCTCTAAGGTCTTTTCCAACCTAGAAATCTATGAATCTATGAATCTAATGGTGTAGGAATGAGGGCAGAGCAAAAAAGCAACACTACCTCTGGAAGATCTGGCTCAGGTCAGTTCATGGACCTGGGGACCATATTGGTCCCTTGCTTCAGCCTTTCTGCGGCCGTGCCCCTAGCCATACCAGGCTTTTTTCTGCACATCAGAGTGAGTCAGCCTCTGTTTCTCTTCAGCAGGGCTTGGCAGGCTTGAAGGCCAGGGCCTTCATGGGGCAGTTCAGTCCAGCCACCCCTGTCACCGGCAGGTCCCAGGGCCAGCCGTGATGCTGGGTACTCCAAATTCAGGCAACAGCTGCTGTCCTGTGTTACAGGAAAGGGAGAAGGACCGTGCTCTGTTCCTCCTATTAACCCACAATGGAAACGGCACTCCCTGGGTCTGCTGCGAGTTTTCTGCGGTGCCTTTGGTGCTTCCTTCCTTCCCTTCGCACCTCCTCTGAACAGCTCTGAAGGCTCACCTTCCCCCAGGCCTATAGGGAACAAAGAGCTGGAGATGGTCACAGTCGGATCATGGGCCAGACGTGAGGCTTTCCATCTGACAGGATCTCCAGACTATTAGCTGGGACTCTGCTTTGGTGTTTAGCTCCTGTCTGGGCAGCTGAGACAGATCTCATCTGGCTCCATCAAGCAGGAGGACAAGTATGCTCCAAGCCTCATGCTCCCAGCATATTTACTACTGGAGTAGCTCCGACGTCTCTGCTTCATGCAGTGGGACAAGGTATCTGCTGGGTTAGCCACATGCGAAGCTGGGTGCTGCCAGGAATGAACCTGCTGAACTGCCCGTAAGGGGAGAGGATCCCCGGTCACGGCATCGGGGTCTGGCTGCCCCTACAAGGAGGTTGAGCAATTATCTGGCAGGAATTTGATTGGGAGCTAAATCTCAGTTACCAAATACGGGTTGCATCGGGCCAGCGTGTGGGCGCAAACCCTTTTCACGCTCCGTTTGCCCTTGTTCTGGCGCTGACCCCACCATGAGCTCATCAGAAACCGGCTTTGTGCACAGCAGCCCTGCGAGATACACTTCCCTCCACACCCAGCCCCAGCCCCAGAGGCTCAAGCGGTGCTGAAGCACCCATCCGTCACTCTGCGGAGAGGCGAGGCAGCACCATCTGACTACCATGACGGCTGCGTGGCGCCTGGGGCTAGGCGAAGCTCTGGGATCAGAAAGCCGGATGTGGTCAATCCTCCAAGTGAGCACCGCAGGGAGAGGCTGGACTCTGATGGAAGGAGTTGGGATGAGCATTAGAAGTCGACTGAGTTTCATTTCTGGCTTGCTAGTTAGCCTTAAAACAGCAAGGTGAGGTAACATTGCTTTCCTGGCCATGGCGATGACACTCTTTGCCCAAGGGGTGTTGTAGGAAAGGGCACGTGGCAGCCCACATCTCTTGATGCCACACTGATAAGGGTGCTGGTGGCTCTGGAGCTAGGTCAGCATCTACACTGACAGCTGTGCCAAGCAGCTGGATGTAACATGGTGTGGGGGGGGAGAGGACCCTCAAGCCACAGGGTGGCGAAATGAAAACCCATTTACTCATAAACAACTGCCCAGCTCGCGCCATAGCAGTGGTGAGCCTTGGTACCACAGACATCGGCAGAACCTACCAGGAGAGAAATCCAACCCTGCTGGCAGTGCCCTCACTCGGGGTCCCTCACCCTTGGGGGATGCTCCTTTCAGCCCAGCCACACAGCATGTGAGGCCACTGCTCCAGTCCAGGTCCCCCAGGGTCTGGGTACCCAGAGAGCATCCCTTGTGACATAGCCTTGACCCAGGACCGAGGGGTCACAGTGCAGCCAGAGCTGCCACGACCCACCCGGTTTTTCAGGCGGTAGCAGATGGCAGGTTTCAGGTTGTGCCAGGAGGACATTCATCCGGCAGCACAGTCCTTTCAGGGCTAATTCCGTGGGGGAATGTGCCGGCATGCTTGGCTGCCCTGCGCTGTGTCAGCCTGGCTGGAGCTGCAGCCACGCTGGCCTCACCTGGCCTGAGCCCCGTGATGGACCCGAGGAGATCCCCAAGCGGGTCCCCACCAAGTCCTGGACAGTCCTACAGCTCCGGCAAGCCTTGTCCTACTTGTTGCTGCCGGAGACTTCTTTGCAGCTCAAATCTGCCCACAGCAAAGTCTAAGGAGTGGCGAGACACCGATTGTTTCTGCAGAAGCCCTGCCACAGGGACTCAGCATTTCACCACCCGCCAGCTGTGAGCACCGAGAGATCTACCAGGTCTCAGCTCATCCATAAAGGACAATTGATTTTCTCCGCTCTTGGCTTGCGGAACAGGACCCGCATGTACTGAAAGGCTGCAGCCCTTCTGCTAATGTTCCGGCCATTTCGGAAGTAACTTCCTTTAAAACTTCTTAAGTGTTTTATGCCTCGTAGCATATGACCTTATTCAAGCGATTGCCTCATCTAAGCACAAATTTTCTGCAAGTGGCACATCTCTATTAATAAATAGTTGTGGGATAGGCTGGGATGGAAAAGTGTCCTCTTCTCTGTGACTGTGATGCTTTTGCTTTTTACTGCTACCACAGCACCAACATCTTTGCCTCACAAGGTGAAATGTTTTAAGTGATAATGGAAGAATGACCTTCTCTAATCCACACTCTAGAGGGGAGGAGCTCTCTTGAGCTACTACTCTGCAACCAGTTGGATGTGTCTGCAAAGACTTCAGGTGAAGAGAGCAAGTTAAAGTAGTCAAAAGACTTGCCAAAGAATGCAGAGAAAAATTATTTCTATGTCTACTATAGCTTCAAGAAATCCAACCTCCCTTTCCCCACCCTAGATATTTAGGCTGGGCTTGTGCTTTCACCCCAACTACCATGTTGTGCTTGCTAGAGAAATCGGGTTGCAAATAACTTTAAACCTTTGTCAAAACTCCAGTGCTCTCTGTTTGGACTTGGCCGCTGTAACCCCTGGTAAAAAATGCAGAAAATATTTCAAAGTCAAACTTTAAAGGGACAGCCATTGTTTTATTTGTGTTTAATTAAAAATAATAATAATAATAATAATTGTTTTCCAGTCCCATGGTAATTAGCAATCCAACCTACAGCTCCCATGGGAAAGAGCCTCTGTTTCTGGAACAAGCGTGCTTGAATATTGACTTGTTCTAGACATTGCCAAGGTTTTGAGTACAGCAATTTGTTGGGAGGGGGTTTCCAACTTTGACTCTGTAGCAGTTAAACTGTCGTGCTCCAAACCACAGAGTTTTACTACGGCCTCCATTTCCCTTTGTTTTACCTGAACCTTCTCATCCCGCTCTGCAAATCCTATGCCAGAATGAGTCATTCCTGCAGGATTAGCTCTTATTTTTCAACTCCTCTGTCAGTGTTGCCCAGACTAGTTCTGAGGAGAAAAAATTGACACTCCCCATTCAATAAAGCTGTGTAACAAGTGACTGAAAGAAATCACCTCCAGTGCCCAGCTATTCACACTGAACCAGCATGGACCACCCTGCCTTACAGGGGCAATGGAGCACTCTGCACAGCACAGCAGCCGCAGGCTGCGCCCAGCCAAGGGCATGTGCCAGTGCCCCCCACCCGTGAGCCATCTCTCCTCGCTGCTGTGGTCCATGCAGGGACATGAGCTTGCTCCTCACCCCAGAGAGGAGCTCCGAGGATCACCGGTGAGGATCTCCAAGAAGGATCAGGGGCACCACGTGCTGCCCGTGGGGTGTAGGACACTAGCTTTTGCTGTCGGAGCACCGGGGGGTTGGGTTGAGCCCATCTCTGGTCCTCTTTTTTATGGGTAAAGGTACCTTCTGGAGGGTCCCTCTCTCTGCCAACTGCCAAAGTCGGTCCTGTGCCTCTTGCGTTCAGCATGTGGCTCAAGCCAGAGAGTCTTCTGCTCTGGGAGGTACGTGCTGGAAGCCTAACCCTGCCCTACAGAACTTTTCTTATGTTCACATCTAAAAAAACACTTGTTACAGGAAAAAATACTTTTTCTTTTTTGTATTTTCACATTTTGTTTTTCACCTCTCCCTTGTTCTTTGTTTTTTTTAGAGTAATAAAGACACTCTCACATAGCAAAATTGCATTGTCTTGTGGTGGAATAAAGAGGAGGGAAACTTGAAGGCCTCAAAAAGATGCCACTCCCCTTCCCTTTCCAAAAGATGATCCTGGGAGTGATTGTTCAAATAACTTCTGGAAGATGTTTTCTGATAATGGTCCAGCATGGTGGCAAATCCATGATTTGCATAGGAAGACCCAAACTGCATAAGCAAAACTATCAGAGCCAGCTGGGAGAAATAAGATCTGAGCACCTGGCATTTGGAGAAGTCATTTTGCTTCTGTCCATGGGTCATTTTCCTATATCACTGACAGGACTTGAGCTGACTTGACAGAACCTCCTGGAAATCATATTTCGCCCACGGTGACAGAAAGAAATGAAGAAACGACAAGGCTTCCGGTCCAGCAAAAGCTCAAAGCGAGGTTATGCCCCAAGTTAGACCAGCTTGCTCAGGGCCACAACCAGCCAAGTTTTAAAAAGCCCGAAGGACAGAAATCTCACCATCCCTTTGGGAAACTTGTCCCATGGCACAGATTTCACACGTGAAATACGGACTGGTCACAGGACAATTAAGACCAGCCTACCCAATGAAGAGAGATTTCTGAAACTTTTTGCTATTCCTGGAAATATACACAGTACAGTGTATATTTTTAATAGCAGCAAGAAACTTAGAAATACTTTTTTCTATCCAGATTGCCATGACCTACACACTTTTGGAAACATGTATGGCCTCAGGTGAATGCTGAGCAGATGCTTATTCAGTGTAAATCTCCACAGGTCTGTAAACTTCAGCAGGACTCCATCTATTCAGAGCCTTTGCAGTCTTGTTAAAGAAAACTTTTGAATTTAATAAATAACCTGTTTCCTCATCTGGGATAGATGTTTTGCTACAGGCTTAAGCAAAACTCCAGCAAATTTCTGCAGATACTTGTAAATAGGGCATTACTTGGTAATTACCATGGTGATTGCTAAAGGGTCAGAGAGTGGTGATGAGAACAAAAAGGCCGAGGGAAAAAACAGGAGGTCTTTGTAAAAGTATTCAGATTTTGTCTGCCAGTGCCAATAAGCTCAAACTATCCCCGCCTTACATTTTGTGTTTTTTTTTTTTTTTTTAATAAAGGCTATTTGCATCCCTCATGCATGGAATTACAGCAGCTAGTAGCACAGGATCTTACCAATCTCTCATCAGTGTCTATCTGACAGCTGAATTCACTGATGGCAGTGGAACTCACAATTCACCCCATAGCCTTTCAGCAGTGCTTTATGCATTGCACAGCCACGCGCACGCACACACACGTACCATTTTAA
Source organism: Tauraco erythrolophus (assembly GCF_009769465.1). NCBI lineage: Eukaryota > Metazoa > Chordata > Aves > Musophagiformes > Musophagidae > Tauraco > Tauraco erythrolophus. The sequence continues at coordinate 50,294,106 of NC_141496.1, read as the reverse complement.
GCAAAATTTTCCTTGCCTTGGTCACAGCTTGACACACACTCCCTGTCCTGGGCTTCCAGTTGGCTGTGTCAAAGGCCAGGGAAGAGCCCAGTGAGGCTCCTCAGCTTTAACCTGGAGCTACTTTCAAGCTGGGGCTTTTGGCTCTGGCCACAGGACCATGCTGTGGCTGTGCCTGTGCTCCCTCCTTGCAACCCACAATGCAGACCCTGACCTGCTGTCCTGGCTTCCCAGCTCTGCCTCCAACCTGCCTTGTCGCTAAGGTCTTCCCCAGAAAACCTCAAAGCATCAGAAACCTGACCCACAAAAGTGCTGGGTGCCTGGACCTACCTACTGAAACACCTCATTTTTCTTCATCAAGCAGAGTTGTGCAAACTGTGCAGTTTTCAGGGAAGGAAGGGCAACATTTGGTTCATCTAATAAAGCTCAGTAATACAGTTTCATCAGTGATTTTTCTTGATTTAAAGAAAAAAACAAGAAGAACCCAACAGAGCAGCTCACAGTACTAGAAGTTTTTTGTGGTCTGTATAGACCAGTCCTAGAAAGCTGTGACATTACTTTTCATGTTTATTTGCTTGTACCAAAGTGATGCTGTGAGTGAAAGTCTTTGATTCCAGGCCAAGACCTGGAGGAAAAGATGCTTTAGTGGGCACAGCTTTTTTTGTCCCTCCCTTCAAGATCTTCTCCAGAAAATAAAACCTCCCAACCAGTGTTCCAGCAAAGGCTCTTCTTCCTCTTCCAGCTTCAGCCCCAACCCTTCCTCTCCATAGTCCCTGCTCTTCCATGGTGCTTTTCCTCCTCCTCCTCTTTCCCGGGTTTCCTACATTCCCAGTGTCCCTTCACTGCTCCCATCTACTTGCTCCCAACATCTTTGCTTTCCTTTGTTTCCCTCCTTGGCTGATCTACTCTCTATGACCACGGGGAAAGTCCTCTGCAAGGAATATAGTACTGAACACCTTTCGGGACAGGAAATTCGTGATTAAATTATAGGACAACTCCACTGCAATTTGCAATTTTAAATATCCATGTTTGGGTGGAGCAGCATGAAGAACATATTACCAATAAAGAACACCACTAAGAAATTTCTCCCGCCTGTGTTGGGAAATTAATCTCACAACACTACAGTTTGGCCAAAATGAACTGTCCCCTCTCCATCTCACGCCAAAGTGCTGGTTAGAAAAAGCCTATGTCCAGGGCAATGTGCTTCTGTCTGCAACAAAGGAAAACGAAAGCAAACATTTCTTTCCAAATAACTCATTGAAGTAAAGCAGGATATTTGTAAAGATATTTTGTTCACAGTAAGGCAATGAATTAACAAATAATTATTCTGAAATAAAATTCCCAGCTTCTACAGCAAGCAATAAACAATTCTCTCCAAACTGTGCATCCTGTAATTTTCTATCAAGCATCAGGTTTCACCACCAGCTGCAGAGAGGGATGAACTAGTGCTCTGGCAAGCAAAATTTGGCTTCATATGACAAGCCACCCTTCACTTCCACAAGCCTCAGGGTCTTTCCAGCCCCATGGGCACCTCTCAGGAGCTCCCGTCTGACAGCAGTGATGCCGGTTGCGCGCCAGCAGAGCAGACAGGTCTCAGCAGGGCACCCGGGAAGCATAAGAGGAGATGTTCATCCTGCAAGATCTGAGCCACCACTATGTCCTACACACTTGGCCTTCACCTGCCCTACCACAGTTAGTGGCATTTGCAACACTAATGACGGTGGCCCCACACGCAGAAGACATTCTTCCCACTGGCTGGTTTCCCTACACTCTGCCTTCTGCAGCAGCCTTACTGCTGCTAGTACACGGGGACACAAATAGAGGAAACTATAGCCAAAGCTGACACCATGCCATGGATGCAGCTGCCTGCAGTAACCACGGGAGGCTGTGAGAGGCAGGGAAGACTCGGAGGGGAAAGGTGAACCTCGCTATAGGGAGCGTGAATGCCAAAAACCTAGGCCACCCTTAGAGGGGAGTAAACCTCTTGAAACTGTTGAATGACTGGCCAAATAGGGCATTTGATAGGCAAAATAGAAAGAACTTATTTCCATGCCAACAGAGCCTGATGGCTATTCAAAGATACCCATCCGGAGGATTTTCATGAGGTGCTGAAACACACAGGAGCAAGAGCCATGCAAACCTCACAACACCTGCAAAAAAAAAAAAAAAAAAAGCCTAGCAAGTGAATTTTGGCTTACAGAAGAGAGCCTAACTCTGCTTTGCATGTTCCCAGAAAAGGTCAGCTCCTCCTCTTTACAGCACCTGACAGATCTGCTCAACTCCCAGTGACTTCTTGGCAGTGCAAAGGCAAGAACGGGCAGCTTACTGTCTTGCAAACCAGCTCTAAAAACAGCCTCGGCAGGAAGACAAGTGAAGGCGTTGTGGCCCATCCAGCCCAGGCTGGATCCACTCTGCTTCCCCCAGCAAGGTGTCTGCTCCTTGCTGCCTATGTCACACACAGTGTTTCCTACTGCTTCACTTTGTGGCTCCACATCTTGGCTAAACGAGTCTCTTCTTGCCAGTTTGCACAGCAAGGCTGCATGTTTAACCCGCTGTGCAGGCAGCGCAGGCACAGACCTATGCTTGCATGACAAACCATGCTCCTCCTCACGAAACCCAGCACGGACTGTGCCTTTTCGCAGCAAGACTCACTCCTGGCCCACGTTCAGCCTCGTCCACACCGTTCCTCAGCTCCTCTGCATCAGGGCCCCAGCTCTGTCAGTTACCTCCCGGCTGGGATCGATGCACAGGGTTGTCCTACCCCGCTGCACCACCAGCACGTTTCCTTTACTGGGCTTTGAGAGGTTCCTGGAGGTCCAGTACTTCCATTTCTGGCGGTCCTTCTAGGTTGAGGCTCTGCCTCTTCTCCTGTCAGTCACTCTCCTCTAAGTTCAGCACTACCGTTACTCAACAGCACCAACTCCACACATCATCCATGCCATGTGCCAATCCCACTGCACTCACACTGAATCCTCCACGGTGGGTCAAGGATGTCCCAAGGGAGCAGGCAGAGGCGATGCACACAGGGTGGCCTCCCTTGTTGCACTCCAGGCCAGATCAAGTGGAACAATGCTGATGGAGACTGAGGCTCCCCATGCCTCTCGCCCCAGTCAAATTTTCTCTCCCACAGCCCTGAGACGTCATCTGTTTTAAAACCACCATGGGTTGTGTTTTTTTTTTCTACACAAGGATGACCACAACAGCTAACTCAAGCCTTCCTCATGAACCTGGCTACATCCATGTGATGCTCTCAGCAAGCAATTCTTTCTGCCCTGCAGCCCCAAATTCCTGTAGAAAACTCAACCAGGGAATGAGAAGCAGCATTAATTTGAGAAAACAGGACAGATGATAAACAACCAGGCCACTGATGCAGACTGAAACCTCAATCTCACAAGACAAGGCATGTGAACATCTGATGCAAATACGCAATGGACATTGCTTTCCAGCTGCTCTTCTGCTGCATGACTGGACTCCAGGTGGCAGCTGCATCTCCGCCCTCCCTCAGAGGTTTCGCCTTGGTCCCCATGCCACACTTGCTATACAAAGTGTTTCCAAAATCCATGCAATCACCTCCTTGCTTTTGTCTCCCACTAACTCCAGTCAGGTCCAAGATGTCTTAAGCTCAGTGACTTTGGACACTTCTTTGTGGACGCATGATTTGGATGTGAACAAAGGATGTCCCCGTCTCCTGTCTTGTTCCAAGAAACTCAGGCTTGTGGTCCCCCCTCAGATCTTAATCATGAGCTGCAGGCAGGGATCCCTTCTCACAAAGTGTCATGAAGTGTCTGGCTGTGATGCTCTCCACACTTCCAGCAGCACAGTCCTCGCACCAAACATAAAGCCAATGAAACACTCAAACTTGCCATCCCATTGCAGAGGCAGCTGACCCTGGGGTGCAGGCTGTGCCATAGGGTATGTGATCTCACTTTCTTGGTGTTCAGCCAGTCTGATCTGGGATTTTGGCTTTACTGAACCCCTGACTTCAAGCCCAATAAATACAGCTTTGCTGTTCTTGGGACACAGAGGCAAAACAAAACATTTCCTCCCTTCAAAGAGGAGAGGAACTCTGATGGTGGAACCAAAACTATGACAGTGCTTCACCTCAAGAGGCTGTCTGCACAGTTAATGTCTGCTTCCCTCTGGTTTGGCTGACGTGGGAAAAGCCACTCAAGTCACAGGGCTAATGGAAAGCAGGGCTTTCCAGGAGTTTACTCTTGAGGGACCTCGATGGTGCGGTTTGTAATATGGGAGCAACTGAGTGGGGAATGAAGCCTTAAGGACTGGATTTTTTCCATGGGTGGAAATTGCTCTTGGAGATCCAAACAGAGGGATTTTGGCTGGGGTAATTCCCTGGCACCTACTGCTACTAACAGCCTCCAGCCTCGAGAGGCCTTGTGGATGGTACTCTCCACAGTGCCTGGTCTCAAGATCAGCGAGCGCTTTGCTCAGTTGAAGGCTGCAGATCTCAGCGTAGGCAGGATCTGAGCTGGGAAATTTAGAAAGAAAAAATGCTGACTCTAAACTTTGTCCCAGGGTCTAAAAGAAAGTCCAAGCTATAGCTTTTGTATGGCTAATACCCCTGTAGATACACATTTTCTATTCCATTGTGAACTTCAAATGTTTAAACAATGCATAGCATTTTCCATTTTACTTACCTTTGTCTCTCCTCCAGCGTAGCTGAATCAAAAAAGAAAACAAAATGTTCACAAACATGAAAAGCATCAACTCTTCCGCTCCAGCAGCAAGCACTACTTTGATTTATAGATGGAGGAGTTCTACGGTCTTAAGATCCACCTGGGTGAGTCTGAGTTTCATGCTTCCCATAGTTCCCTCTCCAGGGGAACTGGTACTCAAAAGAGACACCAACGCCTAAAATGGGACATACTCCTGTTTCCCGAGTAGAGAGCTGAAAATGTTTCTAAATAGGCTGATGATAATGTCAGATTGAGGATAGCCTCCAGGCCACCATGTTATACAACTCCTAGTTTACTCACAAATACTGGCATTACAGCTTAACCTGCATGATGAGGAAAGGAGAAGGGACAAGAGCCAGCACATGCTGTTTGGGTATCCATTTCACTCTGCTTACATGCTGGGCTCTGCCAAAGAAAGTGCTTTCTTGGAAAAGGATTTTCACCACTAGGAGGGACGGCAGAAGCAGCTGTTGAGCACACCATCCCACTTCAGCTCACACCTCTTTCATTCCCCGTCCTCTAGGAGCGCAAAGTGAAGCATGATCTGACTTTGCCCTCTGGAGGCACGGAATTGGCATGGCGCAGAGAGACACAGCCCCAGAGGCGACTGTACTACACAACTGCTTTTTGGAAAATCTGATAGGAAAATTCATCCCCAGCTACAGCTTCCCATGAGCCAGAGGGCAGAGCGTTGCAGGCAAGGCAGCTTTGCTACTCTCCTTTCGCGCTGAAGGAGTTGGTTTCTTGGTTCCTCCAGGACAATATGACTCTAGTGTTTTGTGTTCTCCAAGAACATGAGTGTCAGTACGGGAGGCTGATTTTTCTTTGAGCACAAACGCTGCAGCATGCAATTTGAAACACTGCCACACGTCTGCATCCAGCCACTGGGACTGCACACATGGGTCCTCAGAGAGTGCCACTAGCACAGTTTATTCTGCTGCCTCCCAGATCGCTTGGAAGCTGCACAAATAAGCAGGTGGCCAAAGACTACGGAGTGCCCTCATTTAGCTAGAAACCAGGGCTGGGGTTTGTTTGCTGTGTGCAAATGGACCCTTGCACACACTGATTTTTCTCCAAGCAGAGAAACGACTTCGTTGGAAACCTCCAAGGGAGCCATTTCACTAGGATGAGCATCTCCTGCCTCCTCTTGCTCCCTTAAACACCATCTGTGCAAAGGCTGAGAGGGCTTTGGGAAAGCTTCTCTCACGGACGGGGACTCAGCAGCACACTGGTGAAGTCAGTTTTGGGAGAACTGGCAGGAGGCACCAAGATGAGCTGTACAGCCACGCACAGCACCTGCACACCTATGCACATCCACCTCTGCACACCCATTCCTCTGCACACACATCTGCCCACATCCATTCCCACATACCTGTGGACACTCATGCCTTGGATCCAGCCACACACCTGTGCACACTGGTGTCACGTGTTTGTACGCACACTCACATGTCAATGCACACCCATGAACTCACATGCACATCTTCAACCCCATACTAGTGCCCTCACACACCCACGTACCTATGCGTGCCAACCTTCCTGGGCACGCACATCGCTGTGCACACCTGGACACACCAACTCTTTCCATTCCACCTCTGGGACATCCTGCCATCCCCTCTATCCTTTGAGGATCACCATGCCAGCAGTCAAGGAGGCTGTGCTGCCCCGAGCCCTGCGGATGGGTGCTGCAGGGATACGAGTCCTGAGCAAGCATTCCTCGCCAGCTGGGTGAACTCATGGAACTTGCTCTGACCCACAGTCCCGGGCTCTGACTCTCAGTCCCCAGTATTTGACCAAGCAAGAGGGAGCTGGCAGGCAAGTATGTCCCAGCAGCAGCTCATGGAGAGCCTGGCATCCTTCCTGGTTGGAAGGATCATGTACCTGGAGGTCCTGTGGCACAAGGATCAGGGACAAGCAGATCAGATCAGGGGTAAACCAGGGGCACGGGAGCCCAGCTCTGTGCCAAATCGCTGTTGGGGACTGGAGGTGAGGGCCCCAGCCTGAGTGCATTTTATGTAGCAGCTCTGCCTAAGCCCACACTTAACTCTCCCTCCCCACGTAGATCTGTCCCCAGGGGTTTGTTTTTTTTCCCCACGTTTAATTCGTTTCTACTGCTTCACTATCGCGAAGGAGCAGGGGGCTTCACCGGCAACACTGGCCGGAGGCAGCTACCCCGCGCCGCGGACCGGCAGCATCCCCTGACCTTGGCGGCCCCTCACCGCGCCCCGCCGGCCGCCAGCCGAACCGGCCCAAAGGCGCCGTATCGGACGGCTGGAATGCTGGAAATGCTCCTGCCGAGACCCCTGCAGCACCGGCACCCCAGAGACGCCCCCGCTCCGCTCGGGGACCGCCGGTCCACCGGAGCTGTGCGCTCCCGACGGCGGCGGAACCGCGGCGCCCCGACGGCGCTGGGGACGGGGACCACGGGAGGGGGGCGGGCGGCGGGGGGGTGCCGGGGCAGGGCGCTGTCCCTGCCGGCGGCGGCACGCCTGGCCCTGCCCGCGCCTCCCGGGCCGCGGGGCGTTGCAGGGGGAGTGCCGGCCGCCCGGGCGCGGAGCCGCCGGACACCGCCGCATAAAAGCCGCGGCGGCGCCGCGCTGCGCCTCCTCGGCTCGGCCCGTCTCGGGGCCGCCCCGACGGCCGCATGACCGCCGAGAGCCGGCTGCCGCCGGGCCCGCCGCCGCCGCCGCCGCCGCTGAAGGCCGACGCGGCGCCGCCGGGGGAAGAGGCGGCGGCGGCGGCGGCGGGGGCGCGGGGCGGACGGCGGCGGCGCAAGCGCCCGGCGGAGCGGGGCAAGCCGCCCTATAGCTACATAGCCCTCATCGCTATGGCCATCGGGCAGGCGCCCGAGCGGCGGCTGACGCTGGGCGGCATCTACCGCTTCATCACCGAGCGCTTCCCCTTCTACCGCGACAGCCCCCGCAAGTGGCAGAACAGCATCCGCCACAACCTCACCCTCAACGACTGCTTCGTCAAGGTGCCGCGGGAGCCCGGCCGCCCCGGCAAGGGCAATTACTGGACGCTGGACCCTCACGCCCGCGACATGTTCGAGAGTGGATCCTTCCTCCGCCGCAGGAAGCGCTTCAAGCGCAGCGACCTCTCCACCTACCCGGCCTTCCTCGCCGAACGCCCCGCCGCGCCCTGCCGCCTCTTCCCGCTGTCCGCCCCGCCGCCCGCCGCCGACCTGCCCCCGGCCCCCGCCGCCTCCTGTGCCTTCGCCGCCGCCGCCTTCCCGGCGCAGGGCTGTGCCGCCGCCGCCCTTCCCCACGCGTACGCCCCGCTGCCCGCCGCCCCCGGGCCCTACGCGCCGGGCGGCCCCGGGCAGCTGTACGCGCCGTCGGGGCGCATCGTGCTGCCCGCCTCGCCGCCCGCCCCCGCCGGGCTCTACGGCCGCCGCTCCCCCGCGCCCTACCCGCCGCTGCCCCACGCCTACGGGGCCGGAGGGCAGCTGGGCACCGCCGAGCCCGGACCGCGGCACGGCGCCTACTCCGGCGGCCCCGATAGGTTCGTCCCGGCCCTGTGAGCCGGCCCGGGAGAGGCCGGGCGGCCCGACGGCGCGGACCGAAGCCCGGGAGAGGGGCGGGTTGCGGGTCTCGCCCGGCGCCACTGGACTCGGGGCCGCCCTGGAAGATGCTAGAGGACCTTTGGCTGCACCTCCGCATCCCGCCACCTGCCCGGGCTTCCCGGCGAGGGGCGCCGTCACCAGCCGTGGGGACCTGGATGTGACCCAGCCTGGTCCACTCTTGCCAGAGAAAACCTAGGGACTCCCAAGTGCCTGGATAGGGCAAACAGCCCTTCCCTTTTCTACTGCCTTTCCTGCAACAGGTGCTCAAAGCTTCCTGGCAGGCCCCCTCCTGGTGCACCTGACTGGGATCCCTGGTCTATCTGGGAAGATCTCACTTCAAAAAATCTGTCCACTGTTGATGATTTTATTTACAGAACAGAACGTCTGCTGGGGTGAGGGAGGAGGGAAGCAGGAGGAAGCATTCCCCAGCCTCCTGCAGCCAAAGCAGGATGCGTGACACTAACATGGTGGGTGTCCCTGATGTTGCGCAGGGCTATCGCGTTAGAGCCAGGCTTCGTGCCAACAACATGGTCAGGCCTGGGGAAGGTTTGGGGATTGGGGCTGCAGACAAACATGGCAAGTCGGATCCCTCCTAGGGTTGTGCTGCGTGCCGCAGGGGTGGGAGAATGGTGGGATTGGGAGTGTAAAAACTAATTACCATGACCATGCTCAGCCCCTGGAACAGAGACCCAGTGAGGCTGTGGGGACTCTGCCCTTGGAGATCTTCCCAACTAGATTGGACAGAACCAGAGTGACCTGATCTGGCTTTGGAGTTGGATCTAATATTGAATTTGGACCTGCTTTGAGTGGAGACCCTGTCCAGAAGTCTACAGGAGTCCTTACATCCTAAATTACTCTGATCCCAAGGTCACCCCAGCTCTGTTTGTATTCTAGAGAAATCAGCATCTATGGGAGAAAGCTTTCCTTACTGAAACAAGTGAGAAATGCAGGACATGGTGCCTTTCATCTTCAATTTCTCCACTTTCAAGGTCTCCTAGGGTGGAAAAAGGCTAGAGGAAAACATGGAGAGGGAACAACTGATAGGAACATCTGTGAGGCAAAGGCTTGAATATAAATCCGTGGGGAAACTCAAGCTAATCCCTCTCAACAGATCCCACCACCTCTGGAAGAGGCTGCATGGGGCTGTGTGCAGAGAGGGAGCAGACGTAGCCCTGCTACTGTTCAGATATCCTTATCCAGCTCCTTTTTCCTGTGGAGGTGGAAGCCTGCGTGACCAGGGCCAGGAGGAGGCTGATGAGGGGTACTGCAACATGATGGGGCCTTGAATGGGAAGACGTAGGTGGAAAGTGCAGCCAGAGCCTCAGCAGAAGCTTTGGAAGAGCAGAGAGGGTGCACGTACGCTTGTGAAGTTTCTTTTCTGATCTTGTGCTCAAAGCAGGGTCAGCTATGAGTCAGATCAGGTTGCTTGGGGCTATCTAGTTGAGTCTTGACAACCTCCAAGGATGGACACAGCACTGTCTCTTTGGGCAACTTGACTGTGTTCATGCATGAGAAGTTTCTCCTTGTATCCATTCAGCACCTCTCTAGTCTCATATCATGTCTATTGTCTCTTGTCCTGCTGCTATGCACTGCTGCAAAGTGCTCCGATCCCATGAAGATACCGGTACCTTCTGCTCCATGGAGGATTTTTCAGACGAGGTCCTCAGCAGGACGGAATTTGTGTAGGGCAGGTATCCAAGTGGAACATGAGAGGGAGGAAATGGAGTGGAGCAGGAAGGTGACTGGGTGTCTCCACAGCAGTTTTGGGTGGAGGAGGCTCAAGCCTTCTGCAGTAGGTGGACAGGTGAAGTTATATGTCTGCCTTCCATGGGGCTTTGAGGTAGGAGATGAGTGTTGGGTTCAAGGCACCAATTCCTCTCAGAGCGGTCAGGATGGCATGTGGGGGGTGAGCCACCTCCTGGGCTCGGAGGCTGTGGCAGGCCTGGTACTGCTGGCCTGGTACTGCTGGCCCTTGCCTATCTGGACCTCCTTGTGGTACTACAGGAAACTGCTGCCTGCACAAGGAACTGGGAAGGTTGTGTTGCTGTCAGTGGAGGCACAGGCAGAGAGTGTAGACCTTATTGAAATCTTTGAGGTGGTGAGGTGAATCAGATTTTTCCCTTCCTTGCTTTCCCTCCTAAAGAGCTGCATTGTCTCTTTTGATGTCCTTCCTGGTCCTGGCGCATCCAGATGCTGCTTCCATCCTGGAGAGAGCAGAGTCCTGACTCTGCGGCTTGGCTGCCTCAGCCTGGGGCAAGTCTCCTTGGCAGCTGTGCTAGCTCCTCTCCCTCCTCTCCCAACTTCTCCCTTCACCAGCTGGAAGAGAAGCTGTAGACCTGGCTGTGCCAGCTCTCAGTTTTTTGACAACTGCCTACTGCCTCTCTGATTTCATCGCTTCCAAGGGCTGGACTGAGGTCCCTTGCTTGCAGATCATCCTGACTTCTCTCTGGTTTGGGGTAGCTGGGAAAGGAGTTGTCTCCTTCTCAATGCCTGCCTTCCTTCCTTCCTGTAGGACCAGTTATCAATGTCAACTGGATAGTTTTCCTGAGCCTAGAGGGCTTCTAGCCCTTGTTCCCCATTACTTCAACCTGGTTTTATTCTCTGCTCCAGCCCTGGTGCTAGCCTAAGGTTCAATCTTAGAAAAAAAAGGTCACCAGTGATGAGACAGGTCTTGTGTAAGCTCCTCCTGACCTCAGATAGCATCTATAGCAAGTTCAGGGAGCAAACTTCAATGTCTGGAAGACATGCATGATAGCTTTTGATGACTCAGAAGGCACAAATTGGGAAGCTTCAGTTGTGTATTGTTTGCAGATAAGGTCTAGATGCTGGTTCTTATTTGTCTTCAGATCTTTTATACCTACAAGCTAAGGAAAGCAAACATACCTAGATAGCATACTTTCTGCAGCAGATGCAGTGATGAGCCTGTTGCGTCAGGGACCTGAGACACATGGCCACAAACTGCTTAAACTTCGGCCATAAGCAGCTGGAAACACTGGGCAGGAGCTTTGTGCTGAGTGAAGAGCTACATGAACCCTTCAAGGGACTATACATCTATATAAGGTCTCTGTCCTTTGGGATTTTCGAAATAAAGATAGACAAAGCTATACCTGCCCAGTGCTAGTGCTGGCAATACTCCAGCCTTCTGCTCGCAGCAGGCCTGGAGACTCCAGGGATCCCTTTCCACCAGCACTGCTGTGGTTTTGTGGCTATTGCAACCTCTCCAAGCTGTTGCGCAGGCTCAGATGAGGCAAAGGGTGTACTGAACATTACAGGTCTGTCCAAGCTCGACCTTGTGGCAATGGGATGTGCTGGCCCTGCGCCTGGGCATGTGGCTGTGTGTCTCGTGCGACTACATGACCATTAATGGAGGAAGATACTGTTGTCGCATCCTTGAGAAGCTGTGGGGTTGGGCCTGTCTGTGAGGATATGGGGATATGCTGTGGGGATATGTTAGACAATTGGCTCTGAACGTATGCTTGTGCCATGGGGATATGTTAAACACTTGGATCTCAATGTATTTTTGGCTGGCACTTTGCTTGTAATTCTCAGGCACCATCCAGAATAAGGAAAATTTTGATTTCTGGAAGCTTTATTGTGAATACCTGAGGGCCTTCGTTTTAGCAAAGTTAGTCTAAGTTTCAAACTAGCCTTTTGATTTCTGGGAGATGAGTTCAGTAGGTTTGGGTTATAACCCTGTAGGAAACACTAAGTGTGAACACTGACAAAAATAGAGAAGGGCCTTGAAAGTGCTCATTCCTCAAAGGACAGAGCCTCTTGGTTCCCGTTCTGCCTGAGTTCTGGTATGGTCAGGCCCTGTGCTTGACTTTAAGAGGTGGATGGTTACAGCCTAGGAGAACATCCTATTACGTATTGGAGATTTTTTGTATTTACTCTTCTACTTCACTTGTAATGGAAATAAATCCTTGTCCTGTTGTTTGTAATGAAGTGTCTCTCTGAGTTTTTCAAGCCTTCCCTGCGCTCCTGAGACCAGGAGAGCAATGATGCAGAGCAAGATGCGCGCCACATGCTGCTCCTTGCACTTCACTGTGTTTGTCTCACTTTGGCTTTTTTCGAGCTGCTAGGGTTGCTGAAGACTTCGGAGAGAGGGAGAGGGCTGCAAGGCCAGGCCAGCAGTGGCTTACCAAACTTCTGCAAGCCCTGGAGTCACCAATCTGCTTTCAATGTCTCCTGTCAGGCCATAAGTGTGCCCCAGAAATCAGTGCATGAAGCTGCAGCCTAGCCAGGTGCCCCTGCTAAAAAGAGGGAGGTAGGGAAACCAAGGCTACTACCTGTGATAGGAACACAAGCTGAGAGATGGGAAAGGTAATTAATTGTGCTTGGTATTAATCACTCTTGGATTGCTCCAGAGTAGGGCTGGGCCAGCCGGAGAAGGTTTTATTTCTGGAGACAACATTATGTTGTCTGGCCTATGGCAGCAGCACCAGAAATGCTTGGTCTTGCCTATTGTTCCTCAGGCCAGTGGGTTTTTTTGGCTGCAGAGATGGAGCTGACATCGTATTTACCTTGTGCAACAGCAACATCTGTGGGAACAAATCATCAAGCAACAACCATAGCTAATGGAGGGTGTAACAGGCCTTCAGGGGCAAGTCCACACCTCAGGGCGATGATCTGGCTGGCTAAGACAATGGCAGATGTTGCCCCTTCTCCTGCTGAGACGGTGGTGACCCACTTCCTGAGGGAGTCTGAGGGAAAGTGAGCTTTGCATTTGGTGCCCTGTCAACAGCCCAAGCTGCCTGGAGGTAAGCAGGGGAACAGGTAGTTTAATCTGCTTGGTTATCAAAGAGCAGATAGGAAGGTTGTCTTCAACAGCTCTGGGACTCCCAGGTATGACTGATTTATCTGCCTTGGGAAGAAACCAAGAAGCATATCAAATTTATAAGAAAGAGCAGGCAGGGGAGGCAGGTGCCATTCGGCCAGGAGGGAGTGCCGTGGAGGGAGTCCAAAGCTTTGTGAGTTGTAGTTAGAGGTCAGTTCGCACAGCTGGAGGTGGGCTTTAGCTGCATCCACTACCCAGAACTACGATGCTAGCATCAGTGATCAGAGAGGATGTCCCACTCATGCAGCGCCTGGGCAGGAATTCACGTGAGCACGGGAAGGCCGATGCTCTTCAGGGGACTGACTGTACAGAGTATGGCGTGTTGTGATACAGTGGCCCATGTCAGCACAAAGAATAGCTTCACACGCTTGCCTTGGCGAAGGCCTGGATCCCTGAGGCACCATCTAGACAGCAGAGCTGATTTCTCGACTCACTTCTCCTGTTCGAAATCTACATCTTCTCCCTGTCTGAGGCCAAGAAGTCTAAGTGGGAGACAGTGGCATCAGCTATGCCTGGAAGCCGGGGTTATTTCTGGGACAGCTACTTTAGGATCTGGAGCAGTCACCCCCACACCTCCTTGCGCAGGCAGACTGAGAGGGAGGGAATGGGGGTCTTGGTGTGGAGCCCCAGCTCAGGGCTGCCAGACACTGAACTCTCACCACCTCGAACACAGGGTGCAGCTGGTGGTCCCTAGGCCATATAGGGACTGATAATGTAGTAAACATGAGGTACCCTCACCATACTGCTTGGGCCAAGAGGACAAGGGGGCTGTATCCTAGCCTCTTCTGCTGATTGGAAGCCCATAGGGTTGTTGTATGTTCAGGGCCAGATATCTGGCTGAAAGTGGCCATGGAGTAAGCAGGAATGGTAGTTGTGGGCTGGCTCAGAGGAGCTCAGTGAGCCCACTGCTGTCCCTTCTTTCTCTGATGCCAAAACACTCAGATTTGCTAGCCAATTAAGAATTTGCAAAGCTGTTGTCTGGATGTGAACTACCCAAAGAGATCTTGACTGACAAAGGAGCTAACAAGCAGCTTCTGACCTTTTCGTTCAAAGACACTCCTGAGGAAGCACCAGAGCTCTCCGTCTGATGGCAGAGATGCAGCTCACTTGGTGTATGAAGCCCTCTGAGTCAATCATGCCTGTGGCCATCTCTTACAAGGGGAACGTCTGCACCTCATGTTGTCCTTTTCCACTTGGAAGAGGAACTCATGAGTCCAGGCTGTCACCTTCTGATGTTAACAAACTGTGTCCTAGGCTTCACACCAATTCTGTAGCTTTATGCTTTAGCACATAGTCTGTCATAAGGTTGGTGCTCACTGGAGTGCTGGCCCTAGGCTTGGCCAGTTAAACAGTGGGTCCCTGGCCACAGCATCCCAACTCACGATACTGAGTCTGGGATAGGCTCGTCAAAAAGTAGCAACCATGGAGACGTCTGCTGACATGGGAGCAGCAGGAGACAGTGAGCCCACTGGGAGATACTGCTGTGCGGATCAAGATCTGAGCATGTGGGGGATCCTCAGAGCCATGGGGGATCACAGCTAAATAATGAGCACTCAAAAACTAGGTTGTGTAAGTGGCAGTACAATGCTGGACTCTGGAAAAGAATATTTGGCTCCACAAACATTCCCCTTGCTTGAATGCTGTAGTGGGATGGATCATGGTCCAGTTGTTTAGGCAGTGGCCAGTGGGATGCAGTGTGCCAGGGTGAATTTGTTATCTTCCTAACTCCTGTCTCTGTCCCTTCCTGTACAACACTCAAAATCTTGTTACGGACAGAAAAGGGAACACTGTAAGTGAGGCCAAGGGTTTACCATTACTACATGCAAAAGTTTTAACAACATAGGATTTTAAATTATTAGCCTCGTAGTCCAAATTAATACAGAAAAGCCTCAGTAATGCAGCTGAGCATACTATACACATACAAAAATTATTAGTATCCACCCCTGCTTCTTGATGTTATGTTCACCCTTCCTGTGTCCTGAGGTTGATGGCCTACCCCTGAGGAGTAGGTGAGAGGAGGTATTACAACAAGTTACCAGCATCCTGATGTCTTCGATAGATCATGATGTTCCTGGTGAAGGTTTCCTTCTCTTCATCAGGAGGCACATGATGTTGATGGTCATGATTTCTTCCTTCTTAGTCTTGGGGTTCACTTGTGTTTATTTCTGTACGTATGTTGCTTTGCTCTTCTTATTTTCTCTAAAATTGCCTTTACTTGAATGACATGGGTTTTCATTCCTGCAGCAACGAGTGGCTGACCACTGCGATAGGCTAGGATCCATGGTGTTGCCCAAGGATCACAGATAATTCGAACCACACAGAATAAATAATCATTATCAGTATAAATGGAAACAAATGCAGGTGCTAGTTATCTGCCCACTGATTGCTGTCACAGACACGCAAGGTGAAATCAGCTCAGGCCAAGACAAGACCAGCCAAGTCCCAACCCTCTACACTGTGAGGTCGACACAAAGCCATGGCCCTCAATAATAACATATTTGCAAACTGCACTTAAGGCCAGGTCCTATCTACCATCATAACCAAGGGACCCTGCACCCATGGGCTCTGGACTGTCTCTCGAGGCGTGCGAAGTTTGTTCTTCTTTCTGTTGTGTCTCAGGGCTCTACATGTGTTGTGGCCCGGTCTCCTGTGCTGTCAGTGGGCAGGTCTTGGGGGGTGTGAGATGGATGCAGTCCGGGGAAGGGGTTCCTCTGCTGGGATTGTGTCCACTGGCACCAACCCAGAGTCTTTGCTGTGGGATGGAGGCTGGGAGCAGGGCTGGAGGCTGGGGAAACTGGGACAGGCAGTAGAAATCTCAGCACCTCAACTCTCATCATGGATTTTCTGCGGACCAGCAATTAGGTAGATGTGACTTTGTCAAACAAAAGGAAACATGGACAGGAGAAATCTGAATGCAGCCCCATACGTGACAGCTCCCACCAGTGTGGGATCCTGACAGACCTAAATGCCAACTCTGTGGGAAGGAGAAGCAGAGGTGAGATACAAAATTTCCCTGAAAGATCTGCCTGCGTTTGTGGTTGCCAAGGTCTGATCACAGGATGGTGGGGACCAGCCTTTTCTTTCAGTAAGTGAACTACAGCTAATGTAAATTATTTGCTTGAACAGTCAACAGTGCAGGACAGTCTGAGTTGTGCACTTGAGCAAAAACACTTTTTAGCAAATGCACTTTAGATTGACTGGGATAATTATCCTAAACCCAAGAAAAATGCAACAGAAAGCGCTCCGAGCCCTTTGCCATGCACATAGCACCTCCAGGAGCCCTGGGGGCTATAGTGGATGGATTTTGGCTGGGCAAAAGCAAAGTGGACTGGGTGTTCTCCAGACGTCCTCCTATGACTTTGTATGAAGGCTGACCTCACACCGTCACTCCACTCTGCAGGCAAGAGCAGAAATGACTGAGATGGCCACAGATGCCTACTGAGTGGTCCCACTCTGCTGTGGTGAGAGAGGCTGTGCCTGGAGTATTATTGCTAATATTGGTGGCGTTATTCATGGAGGAAGCAGAGGATGATTCAGGGCTTAGACTTTTATGCAGGAAACTTTTTTTTTTTTTTTTAAAAAAAAAAAAAAGGTCCTGGTGCAAAGAGCAGTTTTTCTTCTTGGGTCACGTCTTTCATATTTTGTCTTCAGGGAGGTCTTCTCCTCCCCTTCCTTTCCAGGCAGAGAAAAGGCGAAAGAAAGCCCTACTTGAAGCAACCGGGGCAAACGGTTTCGAGCCTTCTCACTTCGTCAGCCGTAAGACACGCTCTGATAGCCAGGCTCAAATTTATCAACGCTGCCAGCAGCGCGACAATTAACACCGTGTTAACGAGATCCTCGCCGCTGCATCCCCAACACAGCAAAACCTTCGTAAAACCGAGGCGCCCTCCTCGCATGTAGCAGCCCGCCCGTCCCCGTCCCCGTCCCCGTCCCCGTCCCCGTCCCCGTCCCCGTCCCCGTCCCCGTCCCCGCCCGCGGCCCTCCCGGAGAGACGGCCGCTCCCGCCCCGCCCCTACAGCCCCCTCCCCCGCCGCCGGCCCCGGGCGGCCGCGGGGCCGCTAGAGGGCGCTGCCGGGCCGTGGCCGTGCCGCCGCCGCGCCGGGCCGCTGCCTGCAGGGAGGCGGCGGCGGTCGGTCGCGGCGGCGGCGGCGGCGGCGGTGGCCGGTCGCTGCGGTGCCCGGCACTTCTCGCAGAACGGCAGCGGCCGCCCTCGGTGCGGCGCCGGTTCTGTGCGGGGGGGTCAGTGGGTGCGCGCACGGCTCGGCTCTCGGGGCTGCGCGGAGGGGCCGGCCGGGCCGCGGGTCGTCGTCGCTCGAGGCGTTTTCCTGGAAATTGGTGGCTTGTTCTTGCGCGGGACGTAGTGCTCAGCTGTGAAAACGAGGGGCTTGAGCTGCGCCTTCGGTCTGCAGTTAAAACATTTTGTCGTGGTTTAGGCCGGCCGGCGACTAAACCCCAAAGCCGCACGATCACCCTCTCCCACCCCCCCGGGGATGGGGAGGAGAATTAAACGGGAAAAGGGAGAGACCCGTGCGTTAACAACAATTTTAACACTACTGCTACTAATTTATGAGTATATATATATGTGTATATACACACAGTGATAAATACATATACAAACAAGTGATGCACAGTGTAAGTGCTCACCACCCCTTGACCAAGGGCCGTCCCATCCCAGACTAATGATCCTGAAAGATAAGCCCCAACATTGCAAGCCCAGATGAGCCAGAGGCAAAAAAAAAGAGAGAGAGAGAGCACTCCAAGAGTTCAAGAGTGAGAGCCCTGGAAGAGCAAAGGCCCTACTTTCTGGCAAACCCTCATTTTTGTACTAGGCATGACATTATATGATACGGAATACTCCATTGGCAAGTTTAGCCTTCAATCCTAGACCTAAATTCAAATCATAAGGTGAGTTGTGGACCCTTTGTTTCAGCCATGCTCCCCCACAACCTGTTGTGCTCCTGCACACTGGCAAGAACACGACAAGTTGAAAAGTCCTTGATGTCTCAGTGCCAAATAAACATCAGTGCACTATCAACATTCTTCTCATAATGAATCTCGCACTAAAACCAAAACACATTTCAGCAAAAAAAAGCAGTACTTTCCAGGGGCATCTACTTCTGCGCTCAAGCCACATTTAGTGCTTTTGCAAATTACTTGGAAGAGGGTGTCTACAGAAGAGGTTTGGAAAAACAATCATTGTTAAGACTACAAAACTCAGACCATGCTGCTCACCACTCAAGCTGTGTCTTGGTCTCTTTGCTCAGCACTTCCTGAGTTTCTTCAGTGAAAACCTCAAGCAGTCTGAGGGATGCAAAGGCACAGTTGTGCTCAAAGCCTCACGTCCATCCAGATAGACTGAGCTTCAGCCAGTGGGCTGAGGCAAGTGGCTATTCCCCCTGCTTGATGTGGATGAGCCCACATCTGGAATACTAGATCCAGTTAGGGTAACGCGGTAGAAGAAAGACATTGTACTGGAGCCCAGCTGAGGCCATCGGGATAGGGAGCTAGAGCATAGGACAGGCTGAGGGAATAGGGTTAGTCCACCTGGAGATGGTGACTGTGGAGTCTAAGTTGCAGTCCTAAGGAGGGTTACAGAGAAGGTGGAGCTGGGATCTTCTCTGAAGTGCACCGTGATGGGGCAAGAGGCAGGGAGCAAAAGCTGTGACAAGGGAAAGTCTGGTTGGACATAAGGAAAAACCTTCCCTTGAGAGGACGGCAACCCTGAGATGGGGACCAGAGTGGTGGGATCTCCAATCTTGGAGATGCTCATCCCTTGGTTGGAAAAAGCCTTAAGTAGTCTGGTGAGAGTTAGCCATGCTTTGAGCAAGGGTTGGGTTCAAGATCTCCAGATGCCTCTTCCTAGTTAATTTTTTCTACAGTTATATAATTTCCTGGTGAAACAGGATAGCCAGTCTGGTAGAGCACTGCTGAGCCCAGCTGGTCACACAGCTGCAGTATGTGGCAGCTGTGGCGGTATTAGAGAGGTGTTTATTTAAATGGCGAACACAGAATGGGAAGGATCAGAGCTAACACGCTCTGAGCAGGAAATGGTGGCCAAAGAGGGAGTGTGTATTTGCTGTCACCAGGATTTGCTGCTTAAAGTCAATATTGGTAAAACAACCCGAAAGTTTTCTTATCTCTGCAACACCAGGCTCTTGTGGGGTGGAATGGGTTTTCATTGACCTCTGGTGGCCTCTGGCTCTAAGTTGCTGGCCCACTTCTTTCTGCTCAGGCTTAGCTATGGCTTCACTTCTGCTAAGGACCAGAAAACCCTCCTGCCTCAAAACATCACCCATGAGCTACAGCCTGCCACAAATCACCCCTGATTTGCTGCACATGTAGGGGACTCTGTTTCACAAGAGCAATTTGAGAAGCAGGAAGCCAGGATGTACAAACCAACCAACCTGTCTGCTCCCATAGAGCTGGAAGAGTGTTTCCTGGAAGAACACTGAAAGGTAATTGGCAGTGGACAGAGGAGAGCCTAGTTCTCCTGGCTATGATGTCAGCTTCCCTTTCCTCAGCTGTCCTGTCATGGCTGTCAGCCCTCAGGATGGCTCCTTCTGCTCTGCAGGACATGAAGACAGGACCTGTGGCCCTCACATGAGCTCACGGCAGCATGGTCAGCCCAGCCCAGTTGACATTACCAAACACCAAGCTGAATCTCATGAGTGAGGAGGTAACCACAGAGGTCGTACCCACATGTCTGCCTTGGTCTATGTGGCTCAGGTAGCAGGTCAGAGCACCCTGGAAAAGCCTCATGCAACCCTCTCACTGGTACAACACAGCAAGGAGGAGAGCATTGTGTTGGGCACTGACCCAGCTCCGAGCTGGCCCCATAGCTCAGAAGGCGTCTCCCTGCTCCCATCACCCACTCTTCATCACCAAGACCAGTCAGTTAAAGGTCTCTGATCTCCCCCAACCTTACCCTTCATGTCAGACCCAGACCATACTTGACATCCTAGACAGTGAAAATTTCCTTTATTGGACACTTTGTTAATGACCCTGGGTAAAGACATCTCTCCGGGGCTCAGCAAGGAGGGAAAGGAGGAGAAGGTGATGCATCACATCTACAAAACAGCAGCTTCCCTCCCCTAGATACAGCCGCCCTTGGCAGCCCATCCCCAGCTCCATTCAGACAGCAGGACCTACCTTGAGGATGCACATGGACCTCCACATGTCCAGCTTTGCACCTGAGCCCCACCTCTATAAGCAAGAACTCTGTTGCTTGTCCTCTTGTCAGAGAAGGAAACAGTGTGTGGCGAGTGTGTGGCATTGTGCTCCCGCCGCCTTAAGCAATAACCACCAGTGGTGGTCATGATGGCTGCATCCGGCTGAAGTCGGACTTTGAGGAGGTGGATGGCAACACAGTGGCCAAGGGCTGTCTGGTGCAGTGACCCAGACGTCTTGCTCAACAGCCAAGGGCCAGTTGAGCATGCGCCAACCGAAATACGGCTGCTGTGCAAATATGACTATAAGTCAATCATATTACTCTGTAAATAGTGGACAGCCCAGGGCTCGTTGAGCTCTCCTGCACGGCGGCGGGCTGCGCACCAGGATCTCCCCTTGAGTAGGGATGCCTCTCACGGTTACTCCTTGAGGTTGAAAGAGTCCATATTGTGTCAGACACTTGGTAAGTGAATTGGGAATAAGCGTGCTGAAACTTCGAAATCTTAGCTAAGTGATGAAAAGGACTGATTCCTTTAGGTATAAACCATTGACCAACTCTGTGACTAAGTCTGGATCCAGCTGCACCTAGACTCCTCTCCGAGGAGAAGTTCAGAAGGCAAGAGGGTCCTGTCTGAACCTCATGACACAATGGGATGATGTCCCTAAGTTTTGTCTGACCCTGTCCTCTCTGCAGTAAATAATCAAGGGTGTCTTGACATCGAATCTTGTTAAACCGCTGTCACATTCACCATTGAAGTTTGTTAACTGGCCATCTTATATCAATAAAATATATTGCTGCTTCTCTCTTGCGAGTGAAGTGCATCACTCTTTCCGCAACACAGTGAAAGTGCTGATAAAGAGGGCTTTATCTTTCCCTTGGTTATTTTGTGATAAGATTTGTTGCTTGCAATCACACCTTTCTCACCGGCTGCCAAAGAAGCCGGTTAGAGTGACAGCAGCTCTGATTCAGAGCACGCAGTACCCGGAGTGTCTCCAGGATCTCATGGTCACCAAACACATCTCCGCAAAGGTGGACAGAGGTGCTTTCTCTGGTTCCCACAATCCTTTGCCCATGGGGAACTCCCTGGCCCTCACAGTGCAGGATTGGCACCACTGCCTATGTGTGTTTCAGCAGCGAGCATTGCCCTGTGTTCATGGACCTCACCCTGCCAGGCCTTTGCCACCTCTTACAGCTCCACATCCACAGCAGAGAAGGGAGGACGTGGTTGTTTTGTGCCGTCCTTGACTGATGAGGGCTGTAAGGTAAGTATAAAGCCTCCCAGAAATTGCTTCACCCCTAAAAAAAAAATCTAAAGAGCTCTGGGAACCAAGTGAGCCTAAATGTCTGCAGATGTAGAGTTGGGCAGCGGGGGTGATTCCCACTTCCTGTGAGCACTGCAGAGGGTTGGAGAGCTGGAAAGAGCCACCAGCTCTTGCTGGCCTCCACCATGGCAGGCGTGGGCGTCCACCAGGCAGAAGGGTCTCCTGGCTTGCCTGGCAGCAGCAGATCCTAGAGCCCAGCCTTCTTGCAATGCGGTGTGGACACCACGCCTGCCCAGCACAGCTTTTGTGATGGTTCTTGACCATAACATGGCTTCCTGCCTCTGGCTCACCTTCAGGTTTGTGTCACTGGACCTTCCTTCACCCAGTGCCTTGATCTGGGGTCAGCAGCCTCCCTGGCTACTGCTCCCTCCATGCTTCAGGGCTTCCACGAGGCCCTCCGGTTATGCCTTAAATATCTGGGGTTATGAACAAGGTTTGGGTAGTTCATGGCAGAAAGTGAGAGATCTTGCCTTGCTCTCATTGGTACCAGTCACTGAAGGGGAGAGTGCATCCTTGCACCAGCTGAGATGTCTGTGGAGACCCAGACAGTGCCAGGACACCTGCACAGGGAGACCCATTCCTCCAGGAGCTTCCCTGTAGGGAAGGGACTGCGACTGCTTGGTGATGGGGCTGCTGGGGGCTTTCTGCTTTGACACACAGCATGTGCTTTAGAGCTTCTGGTGGTGTAAGTGCAGAGGTCCGCTCAGGATTTCGGAGCGAGGAGGCTGTGCTAAGTGCTTGTAGAGCACTCGCCCCGCATATGATGTTTCTGGGACCAAAGCAGGGGCGGGAGTCAGTGATGTCTATCCTGTCACTGGAGAGACAGTGCTGCTGGTATCACCGGTGAGATGCCACGTCTGCTGAGACGCAGAGGCTGCAGGGCTCTAGGACAACAGCTGTGACATCGCCGAGGCCACAGAAAATCCATAAATCCACCAAATCGAGGGTGACCTCAGGGCCTGGCCAGCCCTGTGTTCTGGGAGGTGGGCCCTTGGTAAGTCAGATAACGGCAGTAGAGACCTCCACCCCAAGGTATTACAGGAATGTAAAAGAGCCACCTCCCTGCCCTGCACAGGAGAGAAGACCACAAGACCTGAAATGTGGGGAGAGAGAGACGGTGCCCCATTCCTTCCTGGCTTCAGGAGAAATCCTGGGAGCGTGGCTGGGGAGCCAGGGACAGAGCAGCTGTGCAGAGTCGCTCCTGTCTTTGTCCCAGGTGGCATTTCCCCAACAAAAGTCTATGGTTCAGCCAAATCTCAGCCTGTCACACTCAGCTGTTTTCAAGCGTCTTTTGTTTACCTAACACGGCACCTCAGCAAGGTTGGAGCGAGGTTGCCCAGAAATTGAAAACAAAGTGCTTTCCAGGCTTTAGGAAAGCAAGCTGTTTACCAGGTAGGAGAAGAGACAGCGAGGAGGAAGACCTTCAGACTGAAGATAATAGCACAAGAGGCTGCTGGGTTTATCGAGTGCAGGAAAAAGCCCAAGCTGGGTGGCTCAGGCCGGCTAAAAATCACAGTGGGTTTCAGATTCATAACATTACTCGCAGTTCTGAAAATCAGAAATGCCTTCCAGGAATGCAGATGGATGCTTGTCTGTACGCTTACACTGCAGCGTGGTGGGGTACCATGTAGCCCCCCGTGGGACCACCACCCAGGTGAAACAGCCTGCAGGCAGAGAGGGCTGGTGAGCCATGGGCAGCTGGCAACTCCTAAAGTATTGCCTTGGCGCAAGCGACCACATTCCCCCCTCATCGAAACCTGAAAGAAGCTCAGAAAGTAGAGTGATCAGAAGAATGTGGTCTTTATTACTCAGAAAGAAAGAGGTGGTCAAAATCGCTGTGTGGTACTTGTCAGAGTTTGTCAGGCAGGAGTTAGAACATTGAAAAGAATAAACCAAACAGAATTAAAATGGAACATGTGTGCTGTATTCGTTAACCTGGTTGTCATTTTCCAGAAGAGTATTCAAAGCTTCTGCTATTTCTGCATCTGCTGGTTTCAGCACCTCTTCTTCACCTATAAGCCATATAAAAGACAGATTATTTCATACTGAGGATTCTCAGAGGTTACCCTGCCATGCTGTGCTCAAGCCCCGATGGCCAGGCTCCTGTGATTGCCAGTGATGTTAGGTAGGTCCTGGTGACCTGCCTGCTTTTCAAAGGACACAGTGGTCCCAGGGATTGTGGAGGGGAGTTGGAGAAGGCAAAGCCCCGGTGGGCTTAAAGGCAGGAGGCAAATAAATACAGCCCTGATGCTCAGCCAGTTCAAGATCTCAGGGCTGGGGGCTGGACTGGCATGATGTGCCCCGGCCAGTCCCAGTCCCGGATGGCTGTATCCCGTGGCACGCGGGCGCTGCACGCCTTGCAGCGAGAGGCCTCTTCTTCGCCCCCCCCAGCACAGACAGTGCTGGAAATGCAGTAATCGAGGGTCAGAGGGTGCTCACCTCCTCTGAAGCAGATCCTAGGTTTTCCTGGCTTTGAAGCAACCTGCATGCTTGGCCCACTGACTGCTAAAGTAAAGGTGCTCTCCTCTTCCCAAGACAGATCTGGGAGCAGCTCCTGCTGGCCCAAGCTGCGTTGGCTGTAAATGGATTTCCCGAGCCCAGGCGGCAGTCTGCCATTCAGACCAGCTCGGTGCCCTCGGTGCCTCAGTCCTGGCAGGTCCCAAAGGGCTCGTCTCCCGCAGACATCCACCCCTGCCCTAGTGCCCACCTTTCCCTCCCCTCTACCCAAAACCAGGTGGATTGTGGGCAAAGCATGTCCGGGCTCTGGCCTCAAGAGATGGCATTTTCTCCCCACAGCATCTCTGCCCTAACCTGGCTCATGGCAGAGCCACAGAGGAGTCCTTAGGACAAGGAGCTACTCCCATGACTTGGAGAGCAGTATCTGTCCCCATAGCCCCAACATACCACCCCCCTCTTTCATAGCTACACAAATCCTGTTTGGTGGGGAGAGACCCATGCCCCAGTGGTGCTGCAGGCTGGTTGTTGATAAGGTGGGCAGCCTTGGCTGACAGACCTCTAGAGGTGGCACCGCACTGTCCCCTGAGCTCCCAAGGGGCCAGCAGCTCGCCAGCAGCTCACCTGCAGGATCCTGGCTCCTGGTTGCCAGCTCCCCCTCCACCACTTCCAGTTGCATCCCACCGACCGGGTCCTGGATTGTTTGCACAGGCAGCTCTTCTAGAAGCACTGGCTCAAGCAATGCTGGCTTGGAAGGTGCTGGACCAGCCTTCTCCTGTGAATCAGGGTGAGGATCTGATTCTGGTTCTCGCTCCAGGACGGGCTTCAGCACCATCCGGCAGCCCCGTCCTCGCCTAGCTCCTCTGCTTCTTCTTTGCCGTTTGTTCCTCTCGTGCTCCCTGCTGCGGGATTTCACAGGGGTGAAGAGCTGGCTGTGGGGCAGAGGACCTTCTCCCCCACCCTGAGGCCACTTTGCCAGGCCCTTGGCTGTGATCCCGACCCGGCCCATCCCATCAGAATCTGCACTTCTGCAGCCCTCCTCACCAGCCCCAGGCAGCAGCCTTCTGTGGCTGCACTCAGGTGGTGGGAGCTCGAACACCCAATTTTTCTGCAGCCTCACGCCATGGTTGAGGGCTTCTTGCCACCCAACCCACCACCTACTAGGTAAGCCACCCCCTGTCCATCTCTGCCCTCCAACACCTGCTTAGACTGTCGGAAGCTCCCAGCTGCAGGTCACCTTGCCCCACAGAAGACTGATGAGGCCCAGCTGGGGTCTGTCCTTGTGCGAAGACGGAGGGGCTGGGCTGCCAAACCTGGGTTCAGGTTAAATGCACCAAGAAAACAACTCCACGGCACAAGCGAGATTTACCTCAGAAACCACTGCATTGATTCTTTCTCCTGGGCTTCTGCTTTTCTTTTCCGGAGAAGCTCCCGGTCTCTCAGGCGGTGAGTGATGATGACATCTACATGGAGAAATTGAGTGCTAACATGACATCCTGACAAAGGGACACTTCGATCCCTCTCTGCCTGGTGCAAGAGGCCATGCTCTTTTTGTCATGAAGTGGGTCTTGACATGAAAACACCTGGGTGCTGTGCTTCCAGCTCAGCCTCAGTGGGCAGGATCTGCTGGCACACTACCCAAAGCTCTCAGGATTCATAGATTCATAGATTTCTAGATTGGAAAAGACCTTAGAGATCATCGAGTCCTGCACTGAAAGTTACCCTAAATTTCTGTCTGTTTTTTTTCCTGCTGCTGCAGCCTTTGGGTGACCCTTGTCCAACCTACTCATCACTGCAGGGACTCGGGTCCTGATGGAAGCACGGGGCTGGCTTCCTGTGCCATGAGGACACCACGAAATCCCTTGGCCAGACGTCACTGCAGGCTGCAAGATAAATCCTTGCGTTTCTCCTTTATTACCCTTTTCCATAGATAACTGCAACTGGCGACTGCTGGGATTAAGATGCTCGTCTAAGTAACTAACTAAGAAGAAAGCCTTGCTCTGCAGAACAGCCCTACGGCATAGGAACAGGTCTGTGGGGGCGAGGGAGTGAGCCAGCGGGCACAGCTTTCCTATACACAGATGCTCATGTCTACTAGGCTGAGACCCTGTAGGGAATGGTGACCCAACGAGAGACCAGAACAGGGCTAGAATGCACTGCAGGGGGTGAGAAGACTGGTGCCAAAGAACACATGAGCAGTCCCAAGCTGGTCTGCCACTATGAAGATGACCGTGGCAGGGCTGAAGACAGACAGACTCATGAAAAAGCTCCAGTGCTGGCTTCACCATTTAGGCAAGATATGCAGGTTACCTACAACCACCAGCAGAAAGGGACACACCCTGGGTCCCAGTCACTCTGTGCAATGCCTTCTTGTACCAAGGTAAGCTGTATCCCTTTCACTGGCCGCAAAGGGCTCCAGATGGTTTCCTGAGGCAAAGACATCTCAGCTATCTACACCTTGTTGAATAAATTCCTAAACTTCACTGAAGCCAGCACTGGACTTCCCCCCTATTGTCTTTGTCCTAACAGACAACATCCCTGATGATGTGGCAATAGGTCTTGTGGTTTCTGATCCAGTCAGCCCTGAATTTTCTAACTTGGACTCCAGCCTGTGATAATAAGACCTGGCTTAGATCAAGTAGCATGACACTGCTCCCTTGAGACAAAGGACATTGTTTAGGAGTGACACCACTTCCCAGGGGCCTGGAGGGAGAGGTGACTCTTCCCACGCATACACTGAAGAGGTCACAAGAGTGTTGATTTTCATAGTTTCAACAAACCCCACAAAATGAAAAAGCAAAACTACAACCTGCTCCTTCCAGAGGTAATGAGATCCAGCTCTTTCCACAGAAAGCCTCAGCTCACAGTAAAGTATTAGGTCAAGCCAGTGAAGAATGGTCATTTTGTCATTCCCTTGTCCAGCTGGGAGAACTGACAAGCTGAGAAGGACTTCCAAGGCTGAGCTGGGACTACAGCTCTTGCATCCTAGATGTCTGTTAAATGCAAGAAAAACCGTAGTCCAGGACAGAAAAAAGCAAAACCGACAGCAGGAGCACCCTCTAACCAAAGCAGATCTTTACACAAGACACTTCAATAATAATAATCTTGCAGAAATTTAGCTTGGAAAGGATGTCTTTTGGTCTCTGTTCCAGTGTCTTCATGAAAGCAGGCCCAACTTTAAAATCACATCAGGCTGTCCAGGACGTTGTCCAGGGAAGCTGAGAATACCTCAAAGCCCACCTCTCTGGTCTCCGCACCACTCTCACTGTTGTTTTCTTTTTTTTTTTTTCCCCCCTTTCTATCCAGCCACATTTGCAACAAGTACTTGGTCACTCCTGTCCTTTCCTTATGCACCTCTGAAGAGAGTCTGGCTCTCCCTTCTCTGTGACCCCTGTTAGGCAGAGGATGACTGTAATGAGATCTCCCTCTCAGCCTTCTCTTCTCCTGGCTGAACCAGGCTGGTTTCTGCTGCCTGTCCACGTACATGATCTGCTCCAGCCTTTAGCAGTCTTGGTGGCCCTGTACTGGGCTCATCCCAGTATGCCTTTGTCTTTCGTGTGCTGAGCTCCTCAAATCTGGGCATGGTATTGCAAATGCTGTTTGATAATAACAACGGCCACCATCACAACCACAAAATAAAAAATAATTCTACTTTCTGTTGTTGTCTATTAGTTTTTCTGTTCTTTTATTGCTGTTTTTTGTACAGTAGTTCCAGGACCCCCCTTTGCTCTGAGCACGGAAGAGCCATGCAGGAGAAGATGTCTCCTCTCCTAAAAAAATTCCAGCCTAACTAGACCAAAGAGAAGGGGCACAGCAGAACACAATAGAGATGTGAAGGCCACGCGCAACAACGGTGCCAGAGTATCTCAGTCCTGGCAGGGGCATCTCAGCATGACCAGAGATGGTGGTGTCAGCCTCTGAGACGAAAAACACTGCACTTGGACTGCACAGCATACAGCCAAGTAGATGTCCCCTAAATGGGAGGCTTTTCCTCAATGTGGAGCAGTATCAGAGGCAGAAGGGCACAGAGAACAGGAGATAAGTCTGCCATCCACGTAGCAAAAGGCAGGAAGCTGCCCGGGAAGATGAGTTTACAAGTTGCAGTCGCAGGATCTGCACAGGGCTTCAGTCTGACTGCTGGAGTACGTAATCCCTTGCACATCCCTTTGCAGCCAGGGTAACTTTCCTTCCCTTTCAAAATATCTTGTGAGCCCTAAACACATTTTTAGCTAGTTGGAATCAGTCTGCTTCCCAGCCCACCCTAAGCAAATTGTTTTGCACAGGTCGCAATCACTCCTCATTCACTTCTAGCTGGTCCAAGAGAGAACTCCCACAGACGCTCCAAAGCTATCTGCCGCCTGCTCGCACTATGCAGGAAAGATCACACCTGCATCCTGATGAAAACTTATTTAGCAGAGGACACAAAGATACAGAGATTAAACGAAAGGGGAAAAAAATCCATCAAGCCAAAAGAACAATGAGACAGTATTGCCAGTCTGCAAACAGCAATACACTGATACTGCCTAGGGACTTTGTCTGAGTTGAAAAGCCTTTATAGGTGCTTCTGCCTTTGTGATCCCAAGCACAACATGGAAAAAGCCACATATATTTGCAGTTAAATGTGAATCCTCTATGCCCCAAGCATAAACCGGTAATTATTAACTGCTTTTTTAGAAAGTGCTAGTGACAAAGATCATTCTCCCCTCTCTCCTCTCTCTGAAAACTCAAGTTAGGAGTGGTCTCAGTTACCTGGCACAGAGTACTCCTCTTGGGTTGCAGAGGGTGGCAGGGAACTGTCCGAATAAGCGGAGTCCGAATAAGCAGGATTTTTGTCTAAATTCTCCATCGCTCTTTGCAGTTTTGAATAGGAAGCAGCTTAGTTCCCTGGGATGGCGTCTGGAGATACTGGTGCAGCAAAATGAGACCTTGAAAAAAACGCAGACTGCCCGCCCAAAACCTCTTATCTGGCCAGGCCACTAGTAGGGTAATAATATTCTCCTTATCAGAGTGCAAAGGTGTACAAGTCTCTGCCCAGGATCTACTGTGTGGATTACAAAACATGTCAGTGCTTTTATACAGCAGATAATTCCACTTCATATAGGAAATTTACACTTGCTACTGCTAAACTGTGACTCAAATGCTCTCCTTTATGGTAGAGAGAAGCTGCATGGCAAGGCAGGATGCAGCACTGCCTCGCTGCTGGTTTCCAGAGCGAGATGCAGAGAGGTGTTGTTAGTCCTTGAGGACCCCTTGCGAAGTCTCAAGTGGGACACATGCTGTTTCAAAGGTGTTTGCAGAAGACCCTAGCAGTGCTGGTGGGAAGGGACCTCCGTCTCTGCTCCAGTCCCTGTCACAGCAGGACTGTCCGCTGCACTGGATCAGGGTGACTGTGGCATTACATGCTTTGGAAAACCCTAAGGATGGAGACTGCCAGATTCATGTGACCTGTCCAAGGGCTGCACCATCTTCCTGGGAAATCCAGACAGAATAATGAATCCATATTGGGACTCCATCTAAGGGCCTGTGCATGTTGAGGACTTCCCCATGACGCATCAGTCCAGTACTTGGTAGATAGAGGCTATGAGCAAAGCACTTCCCTTATGAAGCAGGATGGCAATGGGCAGCCCCAGTAAAACCAGGGAGAAGACCCAGCTGGTTTCTCGCTCTCACAGGAGGGTATCCTTCAGTGGTTGCTCCTAGCTCCCTGTTGCCCATTGCAGTCCCAGACCTGCATGGCATGCGGGCTCACGCAGCCTCTGTAGGACCATCTTTAAGGCCAGCATAGCTACTAAGAGGAAGCTTGTCCTTGGTACGTTGGCTTCAATCCTAAGATCCTGCCCTGCGGTCTGCATGGCCAGGCTCCCAGTTCAGCCTGCCTTGATTTCTTGCATGTGACATGAGGTGGGAATCCTGGCCCCCTCTGCAAACTGCCTTCAGAGTTTCTCATGCCAGGATAGCACAGAAAAGTTCAACATTATACCTGTGCATAACAATTCTGCTGAACCAGAGACATGTCACCACTTTGGCCAGTTTCTAACACACTCAGTGCTAGAATATTTGGTGTTCAACTTCTACCAGCGCTTTTTTCCATTAGTTACTCAACTGCTTATGCCCTGGTGAGGTGCTAGTGCCCCTGACCACCATTCCCAATGAATTTAAAGTGTCTCCAAGGTTGGTAGAAGAACCTGACAATATGGCCACCCTCAGGTCCTCTGGGAATTGCCCACATGGCAAGGATGGTCCCACCTCCTTGTGCAGTCCCAAGACTGGCCCTGGGGCAGAGCAGCTCCTCAGGAGTGAGCAGATCTGGCCTGCCTCCAGTTTTTGCTTTTTCTTTTTAGTGTACAGCCTGTTCTCTCCCTAGGTCCCTGGAAGCCCCACAGTTTGTAATTCCATGCATGTGGGTTTCTTAAGACGTAACCTAAGAGTCTGTGGTCATCCCTGCTGCCTTCCTGCTTATCCCTTAAGTTACCACTTTGCTCTAGGGCTCCTCCCCTGTGTCCACTGCAGATTACATGGTACCTCCAGAGAGGTGGGGCGAGTTTAACAGCCTCAAAAGAAGCAACAGGGTGGTAGCAGCAGAGCAGATACAAGAATGCTCTGATATGGGCTAGGAGCATGGACGGCATATAGAGATGTGAGGCTTTTAGGTCATTCACCGGGCATTTTCTTGTAGCTCCATGAGAAGTGAAGGTAAGGTGTCCCATGCTGCTGAGATTGTCCATGTCCCAGCACTGTGCGATGCTGCATGGCCCTGGGCTCGCCCTGCCTCATGCAGACATGCTGAAAACTATGTCTTGTAGGATGCTTTACCATGCAAAGACAGTTCTTTTGGAGGAGCAAAACATATCACACCTCGAATCCTGTGTTCAGTTTTGGGCCTCTCACTACAAGAAAGACATCGAGATGCTGGAGCGTGTCCAAAGAAGGGCAACGAAGCTGGTGAAGGTTCTAGAGAACAAGTCTTATGAGGAGTGGCTGAGGGAACTGGGGTTGATTAGTCTGGAGAAAAGAAGGCTGAGGGGAGACTTTATCGCTCTCTACAACTATCTGAAAGGAGGTTGCAGCGAGGTGGGTGTTGGTCTTTTCTCCCAATTAACAAGCGATAGGATGAGAGGAAATGGCCTCACGTTACATCAGGGGAGGTTTAGATTGTACATTAGGAAAAATTTCTTCACTGAAAGGGTTATGAGCACTGGAACAGGCTGCCCAGGACAATGGTTGAGTCGCCATCCCTGGAGGTATTTAAAAGACGTGTAGATGTGGCGCTTAGGGATATGATTTAGTGACGGACTTAGCAGTGTTAGGTTTATCATTAGACTTGATGATCTTACGGGTTTCTTCCAATCTAAATGATTCTATTCTGTGATTCTATATGCTTGTCAATAGGGGGACATCACATCTGGAAGTGGTCTTACAAAGAGCGTGACATATTCTGGGTTGCCTGCAGGTGATATGAAACATGGAAGAAAGAGTGGAAATCGCTAGATGTTTCAGTTCTCCATGGGAAATGGGCGCGTGCCCAGGCTGTGGCTAACTCAGCTGCTCACACCCCACATCTACTCAGTCACTCCAAAGCCTGGTGAGGTCTGATAAATCACTCTTGACTCAGCAAAACATTGCCATGTGACACTGCAGAGCTGGTACTGTAAATGTTTCTCTATTCCACCCATCTTCTAGCTGGGTAGAAACCAATAAATTTGTAAAAAAATATTTGTAAAAAAAAAGTCACTGTGCCCTCAGAGTCTTTAGAGGCACTAAATGGAATAGACGGGCTCTAAAATCTTACAGAGCCTGCTCTGGCATCTCTCAGGACTGACAACCCTTTAAAGATTTGGCTCTTGTGTGTGAATTACTTTAAATCCCAAGGAAGTGATTTTATTATCCCATGGGAAGGCTTTAGTGATGGATAACACTGTGGAAATTACAGGCTCTGCCACCTTGTTTTGAGTTGTCTCTGCTCTGAGTTGGAGGGACTGAGAGGCAGAGACTTGCCCACAATACCAGGGACACTTTGCCTCCCTGTCCCCACCAGCGTCAGCCACACAGCCGATTCTTCTCCAGTGGAGCTCTGTGGCAGATGTAGCCAATGCTGCATGCCCTTTTCTATGGATGAATTTGGGCAAGCAGGTTAAACTTTCTGGCCAGTCTCAGCTGCCTGATCTGTTGCAGTTGGACACTTTACAGTGTGCCAGGTGCTGCATCCCTCCCCTTTCTCTCCACATTTTAGTTCAGCTAGCCCTGGGCCACCTTCACTGATGCATCCACTTTCCTAGATGAGGACCTAGAGGTGCTCCATCAGCTTGAGTGGCTCCAGTATTACAGACTCCCTTAGTGTCACTGGAGCTACTTGATAGGGGAACACTCCCAAACTTGGGTACATCTCACCATGCCAGTCCTCTCCCCAGCTTTCACTACCCAAAAGCCCTAGGAATGCTTTGTCCAAGGGATAGCTGGACTAGGGCTGGATCCTGCCACCGTGCCTGTCTCCTGGCACTGTTGGGACAGTGCAGACACAGCAACACCAGGCTTCGGATCTATGTGTAAGTCAAAGCTCTTTGCAAGCCTCAATGCTATCTCTGTTTACTCCCATCTGGCATTTCTACTGCAAGGCCAGATCCAGAGACATGCCTGTCCCTCCTTGCAGAGAGGGATGCAGCCTTGAACTCAAGGCTGGCTGGGAGATCAACATGGGCAGCTGGAGGAACAACACCACTGTCATTCTAGCAGAGTGTCACGGCATGTCTTCCAGTTTTGTCTTGCATGACAACGACAGAGAAATGGTTTTCAGGCTTGTCCTTCGCTACCTGACTTGGAGCAGGTTTGGGGGCAGCTTGCCTGGTTGTAACAGGCTCCTCTGGGAGCAGGACTACCAGCAGTTCTGTGTGACAAACTACAGTGCCTGTGAAAGCAGATAATCCCTTCCTCCCCCTGCCTTGACTAAAGCATGAAAAGATGGGAAACAGATGGATAAATTCAACAGGCAAAACTGTATGCAAAAGTGCACATCCATGTGCATGTCCCCTGCCCCAGACCAGTGCATTGCAGGTGTCTTGCTGTCCTCCAGCTGCCTCCTGAGTCTCACCCGGCCTTGCCAGACACAGGTCTGCCAGGCTTCAGAGCCAGGCTCTCTGCACCAGTCTGGATCCAGCCACTCGGCACCAGCCCCTGAGGTCTGTGGCGGTGCTAAACTGCTCCCTTCACCTCCCCTCAGTCAGCCACTAGTTCCTGAGCCGTGTGAAATAAACAGGCAAATCCACCGGTCCCCGGGGAGGATGGGTATCTCTCAATTCCCTGCGCGTAGAGTCAACACTGACCCTGTTCTGAGGCTGCCCACGCTTTGACCTTGAAGGTCTGGCCCGCAAGTGTGTGCTTTAGCTCTGCAGTTTCTGAATAAACACTCCACATCGTGCTGGAGGCATGCGGTTTCCCTCTTCAGAAGAGCCCCCGAATTGTCTGTGTTGGTTTTTCCTGGCTTCTGCAAATAAATAGACATGGCTCTCAGGGGATACCCAGTGATGGGCTGCTGCTGCTCTGCCTGCGCAGCTCAAGCCACTGCATGGGGCTGAGATGCCGGTGCTTCCCCCGTGGGAAGAACAAATCCCAGTTATCCACCACGCTGGGCTGGACCTAACCTAACCCTAACCATTCTATGATTCTACGATTCTATGACCTAACCTTGCCCTCAGCCCTGGAAGAGAGCTGGGATGGAGCCGCCCAGGTTACGGACATTGCTAGGAAACCTCCTAGACTGGTACAGCCCTTGGACTGTTATCTGTTACTGCTCCTCCATGTGGGTGGTGATGAAGCTGCAACACTTAGTCTAAGATCAGAAGAGACTTCAGGGCCCTGGGTTGGGTGGTAAGGGAATCTGGAGCACAAGTTGTTTTTTCCTCTCTTCTTCCAGTTGCAGACCACACCATTGAAAGAAACAGACGCATCCAGTCTATTAATACATGGCTCTATGGCTGGTGTCTCTGCCACAATTTTGGGATTTTCAATAAGGAGAAATACATGGCACCAGGCTTGCTGGCACCAGATGGAATTCACCATTCTCAAAGGGGGAAGAGGGTCTTTGCTTATGAGCTAGTGGGACCGACTGACAGGACTTTGAACTAGACTTGAAGGAGGAAGAGGGATAATATCAGGCTTGATCAAGACAAGCAGAGAGCACCAGAAAGGAATTCCAGCCACTCCAGCCAGTGAGTCAGCTCCATTGCAGGGCCAACTTCAATGCCTCTATGCAAACACACTTAGCATGGGGAATAAACAAGAGGAGTTAGAGATGTGTGCATGCCTGCAGGGCCATGATCTTTTTGGCATCATGGAGACAGCGAGTGTTGGAATGGAAGAATACAGACTCCTTAAGAAGGACAGGCAGGGGAGATGAGGAGAAGGTAGTGTCAACGACCGTCTGGAGTGGATAGAGCTGCATCTGGGGATGGATGAGGAGCTGATCAAGAGTTTATGAGTCAGGATTAAAGGGAGGGCAGGGACAGGTGTTATAGTGGAGGTCTGCCACAGGCCACCTGACCAGGAAGACCAAGTGGATGAGGCCCTCTGTAGACAGATAGGAGCAGCCTCATGTTCACGAGCCCTGGTCCTCATGGGGGACTTCAACTACCCCGATATCTGTTGGAGGGACAACACAGCAGGGCATAAGCAACCCAGGAGGTTCCTTGTCTCTAAATTGGAGAGACATGGATTTGATGCATGGACCACTCGGTGGATAAGGAATTGGCTGGATGGTTGCACTCAAAGAGTTGCGGTCAATGGCTGGATGTCCAAGTGGGTACTAGTGACAAATGGTTTTCCCCAGGGGTCAGTATTGGGTCTGGTGCTGTTTAACATCTTTGTCAGTGACATGGACAGTGGACTCGAGTGCACCCTCAGCAAGTTTTCTGACGACACCAAGCTGTGTGGTGTGGTAGACACGCTGGAGGGAAGAGATGCCATCCAGAGGGACCTTGACAGGCTGGAGAGGTAGGTCTGTGCAAACTCATGAAGTTCAATAAGCCAAGGGCAAGATCCTGCACATGGGTCAGGGCAGTCCCAAGCGTAAGTACAGGCTGAGCAGAGAATGGATTGAGAGCAGCCCTGAGGAAAAAGAATTGGGGGTGTTGGTTGATGAGAAGCTCAATGTGAGTCAGCAATGTGCACTTGCAGCCCAGGAAGCCAACCATATCCTGGGCTGCATCCAAAGAAACATGGCTAGCAGGTTGAGGGAAGTGATTCTGGCCCTCTGCTCTGTTCTCATGAGACCCCACCTGCAGTACTTCATTCAGCTCTGGAGTTCCCAACACAAGAAGGACGTGGAGCTGTTGGAGTGAGTCCAGAGGAGGGCCATGAAGGGGCTTGGAACTAGATGATCTTTAAAGTCTCTTCAACTCAAAGTATTCTATGATTCTATGAATACATCCTGCCTGCAGCTGAGTTGGCAGGAGCAGGAGCAGAAAACCCCGGGGGAGAAATGAGCAGTGCATTTGTGGTGTTCGCCATGGAAGTGTTTTGAGGATGATTACCCCACCAAAGCCTTTCCCTACAGTGCAGGGGACACAGCATCTGAAGGTCTGCACAGGAGGACTGGCAACACAGAGAGAAACACGCAACCAGACCACCTGTCCCTCACTACCTGAGGACTGGAAGGGGGGCAAATGGGCTTCCAAAACCCTGCAACAAATGAGCACATGGTGTAATAGCAGCAGCAGTGGACAGGTGGGCAAGCCATGTTCCTTCGTCTGCAGAGGTGGAAAGGGTCCAGGGAAGAAAAATAGGGACAATCAAAACTCTGGGCAACTCTTAGCAACTAGCCAGGCTAGGACTTTTCAGCCTGGGACAGAGCTATTAAGGAGAGTAAAGCTTTTAACAACAGCAGCTGCCTCTGGGCTGGAAAATGGTGGACACCGGGTCAGATGGATCTCTCATCTGACCAAGCATGGCTGTTTTATGTTCCTCAATACTATTTGCATCCACAGCCAGACAATGGCTGTGTCATGCATTGCGGTACTGCAGTGTCCCACCTGGTGTTTCTACAAAGGTGCAGAACTGGAAGAGGTGTGTGGGGATGTATTACATGACCAGCTGGCCAAGAACAGTAGCCGTGTCACTGGCACACCTCACAGTCTTGCAGGGTGGTCACTGATTTCAGGGTGCTGGCTTGACTGTATGATGCACTGGAGACCCTTCCCCTGATGCCTGCAAATGAGTTGTGTGAGTATAGCAGCAAGTCAGAACGGTGTGATCCCCCGTGGTTGAGGACAGCCCTGTCCTTGGAGGGTTTCAATTCACACTGAAGCACTTTTCAAAGCAACCCTGTGCTTTGCTAAAGCCGAACAGAAATCTCAACAAGTCACTCTGTAGAAATACAACTTCTGGTACAGGACTGAAATGAATTTAGGAGGCAAGTCCTGGATTAGCCAGCACCCTCTGATCTCTGCCACTGTGAGCAGAGGGACCCCCCTGCATACCCAGGTTGTACAAGCTCATCACAGGTATTTCATGAAAGGTGAGTTGTGTCCCATCTGGTAGAAATGGGAGACGAAAGAGCAAAGGGAGCCCCAAGGAGTCCTGAGGCACACTTACACCCTTAGCTTGGTTGGACTGTGCCCTGCCACAGTCCCAAAGATGGCCCTCACATCAGGAGGAACCTAGACCTCAAATTTGGCAACTGGCTGGGAATCTGCAGTTCCTGGAGAGCATTTCTGGGTAATTAGTTCAGTTTGGAGGCTCCTCTCAAGCGCTGAAGCAAAGATCTGCAGTCCTTTGCATTCAGGGTCTCCACTCAGGCTCTTTCCATGCTCCCACGTGTTAGCTGGGCTGATTCCTGTTGTGAAAAGCTCTTGGATAAAAAGCTGAATAACATCTAATATGAGAAGCGCAGATGATACTGTTTTCAATTTATATCAGGTCTAGAAGCAGTGGTGTTCACTAGGGAGCCAGGGAGTTGTCTTCTCCCACGCTGAAGAAACTTCACTTTCTCTTGGCTAAATTGCCTCCTACAGAAAAAACAACTGCACTTGTTCAGCACCTTCTTCACTGGGATCTGTGTTTCTTGGTACTCCCACATGGCTTTTCTCACAGGAACATAATAATACTCACAGTGCAGAGCCCTGGTATGTGATTTGGATTTGAAATGAATGTTTTGACTGTATGCTTTTAGCAGCCCTTTGTGGGAACTGGCTTGTGCTGTTTACCCTCAGCCTTGCATAAAAAATGCTACTGAAATAAGGTTGTGCATGTCATTTTATTATTCACCATCGCTAACTTAAATGCGCAGTCAGCGCAGAGCACACAGGATCAATTAATCACCTGTTTCTAGGCTCAGCAGAGTTAACGGAAAGCTCAGATATCTTGACACTCCCCATGTTTCAAAATCCGGATGTCTTGCCTGGTTTTCCTAGAATAACGTAGGAGAAAAAGAGTAAGAGCTCAAAAAATCCTCCCTGAGTCATACCTTGGCTCCCATCCAGCCTGTGGTACGGAGCTGGCTGTTATAATATTGGCTTGTTCATTTTCCTGTCTAAAATGCTGAGGTGACTGCAAGCCACCCTGGCTGACAGATGGACCCTCCCTGGGCATGCAGCACTGGTGGTGGGTCTCCAGCCCAACCTGCTCACAGCAGGGCTCTCCCCAGTGTGAGGTTATGGTGGCCATGGCTCTGTCTGAACCCTAACCACCCCCACACCCCAGGGATGAAGACCCCCCCTACCTCTGTGGTGCACCACCCTCCTGGGGAGGGGGTTTCCCCTGTGTCCAACCTGTACCCTCTGGGGCTGCTTCTTGTGGCTGTTGCACTGTGTTGCATCACCTGCTACCACCAACAGGAGTGTGGCTCTATCGCATTTGCAACCTAAGCTGCTGTTAGATCTTCCCCAAGCCTCTCCTTCCCCAGACCAGTCCTCTCCTCCTGCAGCTCAGCACACGGTTTGTGTTATTTGCTGTGCAAGTGCATTGCTGACCTGCGTTCAACCTGATCTTCACCCTCACTTCCTTTCTAGCATGAACCTCTGCTCGGTCTCTTCCCAGCCTGGAAAAAATCACTGCCTCAAAGCAACCTTTGTGCTTCTCATGAGGTCCCTGTTGCCCTAGTCCTCAAATTTATGGGGCTATCTCTGCCTTGAAGCTCTGCCAAAAGAGCCGTGAGGCACGTGCCTAGTCAACCTCTTTGCCCATTTAAGTTCAACCTCTCTAATTGCAGGCAGCACAGACAGTGAGAACTTCCTCGTCCTTTATGGAGCACCTGGTTTATTGCCAGCTTGCAGGCACTCATGTTGGAAGG
The DNA here is from genome assembly GCF_009769465.1 of Tauraco erythrolophus. Lineage (NCBI taxonomy): Eukaryota > Metazoa > Chordata > Aves > Musophagiformes > Musophagidae > Tauraco > Tauraco erythrolophus. The sequence continues at coordinate 50,255,794 of NC_141496.1, read as the reverse complement.
TCTCCACAGACTCCTGACCTTACATTTTGGATCTGCTGATCATGCAGCCACAGAGTGGTGCCAAGGATGGGGCAGATACCTGAAGGCAAAGGCTGGGGGAAGGGCTGCACCTGTCTGCGGGCACTTCCAGGGCAGGAGGGTGAAGCTCACAGGCCTCACAGCCCAGCACCCGGCTCAGCTGACACAAAAAAGTCCTCTTCCACTTTGCTATCAGGAACACGTGTGATTCCTGTTTGCCGTGGCTTTCCCAGGCACGGGGGAGTCTGAATGACAGTGTCTGGCATGTGCCCAGTTTCAGACAGCCAGAATTAGAGCCTGGGAGGTCTCTGCCAAGGGTGTGAGCTTACATTTGCTGCACACAGAGCTGGCATTCGTTGGCATAGGTGTTCCCGTCGGTCCCACAGACGGGCAAGTGCAGGAGGGGGCAGGCCTGCAGCTCAACCATGTCTCCACACACCGGCTGGAAAGGAGAAACCACAGCACACATTTCAGTGCCAGCAGCACCCGTCTCTCCCTCCCACAGGAGCTGGGCAGGAGCAAGTGCCACTGGCGACCTGGTCCCCTCTGCTGCAGATGTGGCAGGGTGTGCACACAGAGGGGGAAAGCAAGGAGGAGGAGAGGACGCTGCATCCCTCAGTGGGACTCGCAGCCTTGGTGCGAGTTTGATGCTGGAGAATCCATGAGGCTGCGGATGATTTCTAGGAATGGCCTTTCTCCCAGGCACTGAATCCCATCTCAAGCCGTGAATGAGGGGAAGCAGAAACATCTTACCCTTCTCAGGCCATTCCCTTCATTCAGCTCTGCCCCTGAAACAGAGCAGGGACCCGTGAGTGTGGCACACCTGTGACCGGTGACAGGAGCGAGAGGCATTGACAGAGGGTCACATCCAAACCAAAGGGAAGGCAGGGTTGTGCAGGGCCCACTCAGGGCCCGGATCAGCTGTGTGGGTTCCGTGAGTGGGGATCAGTTTGCTGCATGCCACCCTCCCAGCAGCACAGTGCACAGCCTCCATCTGCAGTTGAGTTAGCTGGGACAAAGCTGGGAATGCCTGTTACAGCCTCCTAAACCCTCTCAAGAGAGCCCTCTCTACCAGTCTCTGGACCAGGAGCTCCACAGAACATCCAACACATTCAAGGAAACGTGAACCCATGGAGTGCTGCATGGGGACATGAGGTGTCTGTGGAGGGGCTGAGCCTGGGTGGCAATAGTCATCCCCAGGGAGAGCTGCATTCACTGAGTTCCTTTTCTGCAGTCAGGCAGAGCAGTAACAACAGCTCACAGCCTGTGTGGTGCACAAATGTCTTGGGAGCATGAGCTTGCAAGCAGGCTGCTGCAGGACCACCACTACTTACACCTAGGTTACACAGGTTTTGCAGAGCTTGCAGGCAGCTGCTTCCCACCTGAACGTGCTGAGCACATAATGTACTTGCAAAGGCTTGCAGGTCTTCATGGAGGCAGGAACAACAGTAGCCGCCACCCCAGTGTATGTGCTGTCCTCCCAGATCCTGGTTCCCACTTGCATCACAGGCTGTCCTCTATCCCATCCCTCTCCCAAGCACCATACAGTCAATGAACGAGCCTGTAGCCCTTGCCTCAAACTGCTAATAAGGTGTGGTGTGTTTGTGCCAGTACTTTTTCCCCACCACTCTGCCGCTGTGTTTTCTTGCCCTCCTCACCTCCTCTCCAAATCAGCGTTTCTGGGTCTTTCTGCCCTCCCGCCCATTTTTGGTTCCTGACCCACCACCAAAGAGCTACTGGCAGCAGAGCGGACTTACCACCAGCAGCGATGAGAGTCACCAGTGCTGCTGCCACCACCAGCAGCAGCAGCTCCCTGGCAGGCATGGCTGGATCAGGCGCACGTACTCCTGCACCTCGCTCCACTTGTGACTGCCTTTATAGGGGAGGGCACCCATTTATCTTAGCGGCGCTGGGAAAAGCAGCATTTTGATCAGCCTTTGATGTGTGCTGGGAACAGCTGGACAGTGCACCCAGAGGGATCACTCGTGCGCTCTCGTGCAGCTGACAACCACCCCAGTGCCACCTGCCAGCGCCGACTGCCAGCACCAGCAGCCACTTTGCAATCCCTTTGCAGTACCATCTGGGTTCGGTGGTGCTGTTCTCCTCTGCCCCATCCAGCCTGTGAACCTCTGGTCTATCTCACCCAGACCAGCCCTCCAGCTTCGCAGCGGCTGCTCTTCATATGTGGCAGGTATCTCCATTTGGGTTGAGAGGTTTCACACGGGAAAGCCAGGAAATTCAGGCTGATTTGAGTGGCTGCACCGTAGCCTGAGCGTTGTCCCATGAGACCTGACCAGGCAGGTACTTGGCTGCCTGATGCACTGGGCAGGACAGTAGGAGGGGGATCTCAAACACACAGAAGACCCGCCATCGTGCTCTGGCAAGCCCACTCCGTTGCTGGGTGGGATGGGACAGGTTGGAGGTGCAGCAAGGCTGGAAGGAACGAAATTCAGCTGAGTGGGAGCAGGGAGCTGCCGGTGCAGCCTGTGCTCTTCCACCCGTCATCATGGGCAGTTTAATACCTTGCTCCACTCACCAGCTTGGTCACATTAACAATTGCAGCTGAGATCCACAGAGCAACATGATCTTTATCATAAGATTCAGTGTGATGGAAGGGAGCTGTGTGCATGGATACCCAGATTAAATACACAGAGGTGACACGTACAACAGGGAGGGGACAGAGAGGCCAGAGAGGATCCTCAGTGGTAAGAGGCACCAACTCTTCAGTGAAGGACTTCTCAACAAGCATCACCGCCCTAGAAGACATCAGCTACTTCACCTACAAGACTGGACACTTGACAGCAGTCTTTCCATCTAAGCATCCTCACCACGTCTTTCTGAGAAGTTGAATTTTCCACATCTGTCTCACCTTCTCCTGGTGAATCAAAATCAGCTGGTGAAGGGTGAAGGATGGAAAAGAGAACTGCTGGATGGAAAGTTGGTGTTGTAGCCGAAGCCTGATGTTGACCAAAAACTCCTTTGGGACAGACTTGCTGAGATGAAATCTGGGCCAGAAGTAAAGGAAAATGGGTAGGAGCGGCAGCCAAGGGTTGGTGTCCTACAGAAGGCACCAGCGGGGCTGGGAGAACTCCAGACACCCACAGCATACACATATGCACTTGCTGAGGAGCTAACCATGCCCATGCCCAGGACATTTCTTCCCAGCAGTCTTACCTGAGGCTTAGGAAGGTACACGCTGGCCCCAGCCAGGTGAGACGAGAAGGAATGGCTTGGTGAGCGTCCTCCATGGCCAGAGGAGTGTTCCTTCCACCCAACTCCGCAGGGCTGTGTCTGGGCTTTGGGAAGGGGGAAGGTGAGCGATTCAGGGTTCGCCTTGCAGAACCATCCCTCCACTCTGCCGAGGCAGCTGTGCACATGTTTTTTATTCCCTCTTCACGGAGTTTACACAGTTCAATAACCTTTGGCTTTCATTATTATTCCACTTTGGAAATCCCTCAACTAAAGTAAATATTTAACTGCATTAGCAGTTGTTCCTGAGGCACATGGGGGCCTGTTGGACTTGTTTAGTCTAGTACAGGGGAGACCAAGGGGGGATCCGATAGCTGCCTACAACTGCTGGAAGGGCAGCTGATGGAGCCAACATCTTCTTGGTAGTGCCCGATGACAGTATAAAAAGCAACAGGCAAAAACCGCAGTCCTGAGATGTAGATGCCCTGACCAAGCCTTGATGCGCATGAGGTTTGGTCAGTGAGCCCTGGAGGACACTGCAACCAAGAGGACACTTGGTCCTGGGGACAAGCAGCTGTCATTCTCTGGCGCACGCGATGCGTTTCCGTAGGCACCCACCTTGCAAATCTGGTTGTAGCCAACACTCAACTGTGTGGACATCATGAGGACACGTCCTGCAAGCTGCTCCTGGACCAACACCCAGCACAGTCCTGCATGAGGGCTATCATGGGCCTTTACAGTCTTCAACATTTTTACTACCAAAAAACCCACTCAAACACTAATCATAATGTCTCCAGGACCTCCACTGCAGAGAACCATGTTCTGCAGCCAGTCCCAAGCGTGGCCTGGCCACTGCCAGGCCACTGCCTTCACAGAGCAAATTAAAATGACATGCTAAGAGATGACAAAGGGGAAATCACCTCTTGCAAACTGGTTTTGTCTTTTCCTGCTTTTCTCTCAAGCACAGGCTTGCAGCCTCTGATGAAAGTCCTGCCTACCATCCTCCTCGAAGAAAGGCAGGGAAATTCTCTCCTGCCAGCAGCGGTGCAGGAGAGACAGGCTAGGGCTGCGTAGCGAGGGCGTGTTGTGTGCTCCAGATTGCTCTCCTGGGATGGAAGGTGGCAGGAAATGTCTGCATCCCTCTGTGTCAGAGGCAGCAAGTTGTGCGGTGCTGGGGAAAAGCTGTTGGCCCATACGAGGCTTGAACTTCCTCCACCTGGTTCCTCAGTGGTATTCAAATGCCACTGCCTTCACAGAGCAAATTAAAATGACATGCTAAGAGATGACAAAGGGGAAATCACCTCTTGCAAACTGGTTTTGTCTTTTCCTGCTTTTCTCTTGTCTTTTCCTGCTTTTCTCTCAAGCACAGGCTTGCAGCCTCTGATGAAAGTCCTGCCTACCATCCTCCTCGAAGAAAGGCAGGGAAATTCTTCCTTTTCCCTTCTTCCAGATTTTCTGGTGGCTGCTCAGCCTCATGTTGTCCATGCAGCTCCAGCTACGTCTGAGACAGTCATGCACTTAAACCTGGGCTTTCCTCCTCCACGCCACAGGTATCACAAAGAGGGGCACCCTTCTGCTGTCTGCGGTGGGTCCCAGGCTCCCACCAGTACAGCAGCACATGGAGCAGCTGCTCCCTCCCATCCTCTGTATCTGGGGCTGCCCTTAGACTCCTGTTCAGCTTCTCCTGGGGCAGAAGCAAGGGTCCTGGCTCTGCTGCCTCCTCCCTGCACCCCCGTCAGCCACAGCTCTCCAAGAAGGGCAGGAGGGGAAGGTAGGAAGGTGCCAGGCTCTTCTGTGGAGCCAATGAGTTAGTCTTACTGCCAGTGAGGCAGAGAAACTCTGCTGGAGACAGCAATGACAAAGAATGAGACTTCTGCTTCCGAAACCAATCTCACCCTTGTTGCCTTGTGGTGTGGCCCCTGCCTTTGCGCTTGTTCCCACACACTCACCAGCACCCACCCACCCGTGTCCATGCCACCCACCCGGGATTGCTCATCACACCGTGAGCCCTTATCACACCTTCGCCTCCCGGGTGACCGCGGTGCTGTTTGCCGGCTTTCCATTTGGCTGGGCACCGATGTCAAGAGGCCAAGCCGGATTGCATCACATCGCTCTTGCTCCACGTCTGCCTGGTGGCCTTATCTGTGGTGTGGCCTTGGTGTCGTCACCGCTCTACCCAGCACCTGCCGGTTCCTTGCTGTTATCTGTTGCTGTTCCTGGATTTCATGGCTGTTCTTGGCTTGCTGCACTAGCACCGATATTTTAACTCCTGTTCTGCTGTTCCTCCCAGGGCTTTTTCATACTAGGAAACCCCAGGGACCCACAAACACCACAGTGCCTTGGGCACACAGTACCTCATGCAGCCCAAGCCCACAAGTCCATCCTCCCGTTGCACAAGGGGGCAAGTCAAAAAAAGAAGGGCAAGTACCACACTCATTTTCATCCTTAGCTCCCTCCCTGCCTCCAGATGGGTTGTACAGAGGCGATGATAGTCTCCATTCTGCCTCTCCACTCACTTTGACGTCTCCCCACAAGTAGGAGGGGAGGACCGATTTGTTCCTTTCCTTCATACGTGAAAAAAAAAAGAGGTACAGGTGACCAGAGGTTTTCCTTTGGATATACAGGGAAGCCAAAATCTCCCATCTGAGGAGGTCTGCCTGCGTAACTGGGGCAGGGATCACCCATCACCGCTTGCTGGCAGTTTTGCCAGACTTTCTGGATCCAGACCACACCTTCGGCTGCCTCCCTCCTCTCTGTATTTCAGTGGGTAAATACTCCCACATGGCAGTGAGTAATGCTCGTTATTTCTTGGATGATTCAAAAATTTCCCAGTGACATCATCAGCTGCCAGAGGGTAGGACAACATGGTGAGTACACGGCCGAGCCCTCCTGCCTGCTGACGCTCCCAACCAGCAAAGGGGCCAGGGCCAAGGTGGCATTGATCTGGAGAAGATCAGAGCTTCCCACCAATCCAGGCTGTGCGCTGGGCCTGGGAGGTACAGCAGGCTGGGAAGCATCTGTTGCACACCTCTTTCCTCCATTTCAAATTCCAGCTGGAGTCACCACAGCTGGGTATAAGTCGCTGTGGCTTGCCTTGATCCAAGGACACCTGCATCTCCTCTCCCTTGGGTTTGCCTCTGCCTGTTCAGGCCTCAAGACACACTCTGAACGCATCTGTGGTCCTGCAAATGCCCTGCAGCAACTTGGCAGCTTAAGGATGGTGTTGATCTTCCTTTTCCCCGTGTGCTCCCACATGAGGGAGAGGTGTCCAAATCCTCAGTGCAGCAGATAAAACAACAGGAAACCGTGGATTTGCTTTTTCCCCAGTAAATGCTCAGCATGGAGTAAACCAAGCTGGCATAAGGGAGGGGATAAGGCTGCATGCTGGGGCTGGATGGGCAGAGGTCTGAGCTAGCCGGGCTGGAACCGCTGCGGGACTGTGCCCTCCTACTCTGGGCTGACACAGTTAACCTGGATGCTGGCAGCAGGGGTAGGTCTATCAGCTGTCCCAAGCATACTGATGTTCACTCTTATTTATCTAGAAACTTGCACCCACTGTAATTTACAAAAAATTAGGTTTCAGAGTCTCTTTCTCCCTGGAGTTTGCTTCCAGACAAACAAAGCTGTCCTGGGCTTAGTCTTTCATAACTTCTTCTTTCTCAGCATTGCTGGTTCCACCTTGTGTAGGACTGAATGCCGTCATCATCCTGCATTTAGCACCACGCTGGAGGAAAACGAGTAGCACATATGCCAGCTTTCCCCTTCCAAGTGACAGCTGCTCTCAGCAAGTATTTGTGGAGGAGGTCCCTTGGCTTTTACAGGAAAGGCCTGGTCTTGCCAGCCTGCCAGTTGCTAAAGCCCCCAAAGCTACCCCAGGATGAAATAGTCTATGGAAGGATGCAATGTGAGAGAACCAAGGAAGTCTTTTTGTTTCTTGCTGTGTTGAGGGGATGTTGTTCAGTGACTCTGGATCTGCATGGATCTTCAGCAGCAGGATCACCCGGTCATGCCCAGCCAGCTTTCCACATCACCACTGGAAACATTCACACTTGTCTCCGCTTTCCTCTACGTATCCAGGGATGCAGCATCCATCTGAAGAAAATTCAAGGAATGAGTGTGCAGTTTATGCAGTGAACATGCCGGCATACACAGTGCTCAGCACTTTGCCTTTAGCTACATTGCCAGAGAAGGAAGAAGGAGGTCTTACATATAGATACTAAAAGCAGAACTGTGTCCTTCAGGCTGCCTGCTACTTCTGACTTCAGAGCCCACCTGCTGTGTAGGTATCATTTTTTCCAGATGACCTATTAACTACTTGGGTATGTACAAATTAACACCAGGAGGGAGCCACAACAGATATCATGGAATGGGAGGGCACCGTCACCCCAGTGAAACCCATCCTGTTTCTTCCAGTACATTCCTGCAGCTTTTGATTTCTATTCCTCTTAAAAGTTGCAGAGCGACCTTTACAGTTTGCAGAGCAAAGTTCTGAGACACCTTGTTTGTGTTGAGATGGCAATATCCTCAGTTAACTCACGTCTTTGCTTTATTTTTCACTCTCAGACTATGGCCATCTACCTCTGTCCTGGTGGATCAGAGCAGAACTAGAAGCATTGCAAGCTGTTTTCCTTTGAGTAGCGAGATGCTAATACAAAATTTCTCCTTTGTGAACCTGCCAGGCAAAACGAGCTCCACAGCGGCACCAAACCACATCTGTGTGTGTAACCTTCATCCCAGATTCTGCTCTGGAAAACACACTGTTCAAGAGCCCAGCCAGGTCCTGGCACCCTTGAACAGATGCAATTCTTGTTCCTGTCTGTTCCAGGAGGCAAAGCAGAGCATAAAGAAGAAATGCACTGCAGATAATGACAAGCACAAAGCCTGAGCATCCTTGTAATGGATTGAGGTTAAAATTCTGTTACACATGATTTGGGGTGTATATTACAGGAAGTACTACAGCAGGAACCACCCAAACCAACAGCAGATGAACCTCGCAAGGAACTGGGCAAGTGCAGCATTGACCCAACCTGAGCTGGCTTTGGAGCCAGATTTTGGCAAAGCCTATTTAACCTTATTTTAGTGGCTAGAATGCAATGCGTATGGCACCACACCTTGGGTTGAGCCACGATGCCTAGCTTGAAAAAAATAAACCCAAAACAGATAAAGGAACTATTCAAGTTAAAAATGCCAAAGACTGTAACTAAGAAATGGTGGAAACTTCTCTTCACTTAGATGAATGTAACTGCAGGTAGAATGCAGCTTCTTGCCTTGCGATGGGTTTCTCTGCAGGTGACGTTATTTTTTTCTCTCGTACTCCTCAGCCCACCCAGAACCAAAGCTTTGCAGGCACCTCCCTGTACTCTGACCATGTGCCTCTTGCAGAGGATTATCCTCACTGCTCTGCCAAAATGAGCACACAAAATGGGACCAGAGCCATGTGACATGCTTAGTACCATCCAGTTAAAAAGAGGCACATGTGCATTTGTCACAGGATTGGCTACACCTGAAACAAAAAGGGGAATCAGCCCCGGAGGGCTGGTAGGGAGAAAGAGGCTCATGCTCCTTTCCTGTCACAAGCATGGGATGCCCTCGGTCTGCAGCAGGACCCACCAGCACCACTGAGGAGGTTAGCAGGAGCTGGTCTACATCAGCACCCACTATTTCAGAGCTGCTTGGCACCCTTCTCAAATTACCACGATGTGCAAAACCACCCCACAAAACTGCTTCACTGTTGGCAGCAGAAACTGAAGAGGAACTGTGCAAAAACACCTACAGGTTTGTAAGATGATGTCAAGTGTGAGTCTCGCCCTCTGCCAAGTTCCAAGCCTTTATTTATTTCAAGTTATAAGCATTGCAAATTGTAGACAAAGCTTGTTGTCTGGTCTCTCATGAGACTTCTTTCCACGGAGACAGTGCTGTCCCTGATTTGACTGTTTGGACTTTCAGCAAAGGGCAGCTGGATGTTGCTATTGGATCTCCAGAGCTTTCTGCCTCTCTTTGCTTTTTCCTCTGCTGTCTGCCTGCCTTGCAGGAGGCCCTGCTGGGACACTGAGCCTCATAGATCTGCGGCAGGGTGACCTGTGGGCAGCACAGAGCCATGCCCTTTCCTCTGGCCCCTACCCTGCAGAAATCCGCAGCTCCACACTACTGCCACGATGGCATTGGAAAAAAACAGAGGAATGTGCCTGTCTGGTGCAGCACCACGCACCAGTGATGCTCGCCCATCCACCCGCTCTGCATGCCCCAGAGTGAGAGAGAGACAGCCACTGGGGGTATCGCTGCGGTTTTGCATGCCTTGAAGGGAGCAATGACCTCAAAGAGGGTCCCCCCCATCCCACACTACTGGAGAAGAAGCATATGTCTGTGTCACTGGCACTCCTGGAAGCAGCGTTTCTATTAAGGGAGCTGCACTAAATTAACACGAGAGCACAGCTGCACAGTGCAGTGCACGGGCTGGAGTCCGGAGCGTGCAGGCACAAGCAGGGTTCATCACCAGCACTCAGGGTGCACGGTGCCAGCAGAGGGCACTTGTGAACAGAGGCACCCCAAGCAGAGACCCCCCACATCACGCAGGGTGCATGGCCCTGCTGCCACCCACCACTGTCCACCAGCCCTCTTCTCTGGCCCTTCCCCAAATCATAGAATCAATCATAGATCATAGAATGGTTTGGGTTGGAAGGGACCTTAAAGATCATCTAGTTCCAACCCCCCTGCCATAGGCAGGGACACCTTCCACTAGATCAGGTTGCTCAAAGCCTCATTCAACTGGCCTTGAACACTTCCAGGGATGGGGCATCCACAACTTCTCTGGGCAACCTGTTCCAGTGCCTCACCACCCTCATTGTAAAAATTTCTTCCTTAGATCTAATCTAAATCTACCCTCTTTCAGTTTAAAGCCATTGCCCCTTGTCCTATTGCTACATGCCCTTGTAAAAAATCCCTCTTCACCTTTCCTGTAGGCCCCCTTCAGATACTGGAAGGCTGCTATAAGCCCGTCTTCATAGCAGAGGTGTTCCAACCCTCAGATATCTTCGTGGCCCTGCTCTGGACTCGCTCCCGCAGCTCCATGTCCTTCTTTTGTTGGGGACTTCAGAGCTGAACGCAGTATTCCAGGTGGGGTCTCAGAAGAGCAGAGTAGAGGGGCAGAATCATGTACCTTGACCTGCTGGCCACGCTTCTTTGGATGCAGCCCAGGATACGGTTGGCTTTCTGGGCTGCCAGCGCATATTGCTCATCGAATCCCAACCTTACCTTCCTACCTCTTATCCTACCTGCTTCTTGCCCAAGCCATGCTCACCCCAGGCACTGCTTTCATGCCCTGGGGAGGTGCACTGCGGGGTTTTTGCTCTTGTGAGCAAGCTGGGGCTGTGGGCTTCACCTCAGAGTGATCCGAGGCTGCTTGCACGTGCGGGGCCTGCTGCTGTCCTCAGGGATGCTCAGGACTGCTGCAACCACACCAAAGAGCAGAGTCACAAGCCCAAACTCCCACTTTCCCTGGAGAAGCTGACAGCATGATGTGTGCTGAGCTTGGGATGAGCTTGTGGGAGAGCTCCTGCGAGGCTTGTGCTTCTCTGTGACCTCCCTGGCCAGAAAAGGGCTTGTGAGGCTCGACACATTGGTACTCAGAAGGGCCAGACCAGTTCCTGTAGTCCTGTTGTCCCAGCCACCTTAAACTCCACAAGGCCATGCACTCAGAGGGGCCACTATTTGCTGTGGACAAGGGGACAGGTAATTTCCATGTGGATACATCCCTGCACTGCTGGTGATGATCACACACTGCTCTTCAGGTGAGGAGTGGTTACCCCATGGCAGCTGTTGGTGCTATCCCCTTGGCTAAAACACTGATCTTAGCATGGACCAAAAAGCTAGATGACACTGAAATAAATCCTTTCATGAGCTGCAGGATTCATAAACCCCTATTCACATCCTTTCCTGGATTATGCCATGATCCTTGAGAACTTTACTTTTCATCTAACAGTACGGAGCTTACAACCTCCCTCTTCCCCCTCATACTTTGGTGCCTAGCTACAAATGCCTTGTCACATTACCAGTGAACTTTCACTCTGTTGCACCCTGATGGCTTGTTTCAGCAAGTATTTTGGATGTTTATGATCTCTTCCAACTGTCAAGTTCGATTAAAATCAGACTTACCATTCATTAGGCATGGTGGATGGACAGATATATTCATGTGCAGCAAAGCAGTATAGTCACACAGCAGGTTTTTGTAGGGAGAAAAAGGCTGAAAATTAGCTCCATCAAAAGAAGAACATTACCACCACAAAGAAGACAGGGAGCTAGAATTTGATTCGGGTGTGACTCGTAAAGTGAGGTCTCTGATGACTCTTCACAGATTGGGTTGGGGTGGAGATTGCAATGGTGAAAAGCTGGAGAGGGCTGACGTGCAGTGTGCGCAGCAGGACCTTGCCTAAGAACATACACGTATGCATTTTTCCTTTAAGGCCTATATTTCTACTTCCTCATTCACGAGTTCAACATTCAATAAGACATCTTACCTCTGTACCAAAAATAGGTGTGCTGTTACATGCTTAGGTTTCCATACCCATATTTACCTATACACACATGATTGCACGCTTGCGTCCATGCAAGAGTGCAAATGATCCCCGGCTGCAACAGAGGCTTCTTTCATCACAAAGCTCCCCTCTACTTCCAGAGCTGTGTTGAATGTGGGCAAGGCAATGGTCCCATGGAAAAAATGGCAATATTTTTATGCCCCTTACACAAAACGTAGCTGGCGTTCGTGTAGGGTGCTACAATGGACCTCTGGAAAAATGTTAGACACTTCCTAACCCACTGATGTTTATACTGAATGCTGTGCTGTAAATTCTTCTGCTATTGCTCACTAAATTTGAGACGTGACACACATAACAGTGTCACAGGAAATCAAATTGACTCCACTTGGAGTCAAAATTCGCGTCCAACTCTCAATACACCACAAGGAACTTTCCCTACAAGTGTCTAGTTTGAAGCTGAAAAAAAGGAAAGACAAATTTTACTAGCACAAGTCCAGGTAGCCTGGGAAGAATACAGAGCGATTGTCCGAGCAACCAGAGATCAGGTTAGGAAAGCTAAAGCCCTGATAGAGTTAAATGTGGCCAGGGACATCAAGGGTAACAAGAAAAACTTCTATAGATATGTCAATGATAAAAAAAAAACTAGGGAAGATGTAGGCCCTCTCTGGAAGGAAACGGGGGACCTGGCTACCCGGGATATGGAGAAGGCTGAGGTTCTCAATGACTTCTTTGCCTCAGTCTTCACTGGCAACAGCTCCAGCGGCATGGCCCAAGTCGCAGAAGGCAAAGGCAGGGACTGGGAGAATGAAGAAGCGCCCACTGTAGGAGAAGATCAGGTCCGAGACCATCGTAAGAACCTGAAGGTGGACAAGTCCATGGGACCAGACGAGGTGAATCTGCGGGTTCTGAGGGAACTGGTGGATGAAGTTGCTAAGCCACTATTCATCATATTTCAGAGGTCGTGGCAATCTGGTGAAGTTCCCAATGACTGGAAAAGGGGAAACATAGCCCCCATCTTTAAAAAGAGGAAAAAAGAAGACCCAGGGAACTACAGGCCAGTCAGTCTCACCTCTGTGCCCAGCAAGATCATTGAACAGATCCTCCTGGCGACTATGTTAAGGCACATAGAAAATAAGGAGGTGATCGGTGACAGCCAACATGGCTTCACTAAGGGCAAATCCTGCCTGCCTAATTTGGTGGCCTTCTATGATGAGGTTACAGCATTGATGGATAGGGGGAAGAGCAACTGACATCGTCTGCCTGGACTTATCCAAAGCATTTGATACTGTCCCACATGACATCCTTGTCTCTAACCTGGAAAGACATGGTTTTGATGGATGGACCACTCGGTGGATAAGGAATTGGTTGGATGGTCGCACTCAAAGAGTTGTGGTCAAAGGTTCAATGTCCACGTGGAGGCCTGTGACAAGTGGTGTTCCTCAGAGGTCAGTACTGGGACCAGTGCTATTTAACATCTTTGTTGGAGACATGGACAGTGGGATCGAGTGCACCCTCAGCAAGTTTGCAGATGACACCAAGTTGTGTGGTGTTGTGGACACGCTGGAGGGAAGGGATGCCATCCAGAGGGACCTTGACAGGCTGGAGAGGTGGGCCTGTGAGAACCTCATGGAGTTTAACAAGGCCAAATGCAAGGTCCTGCACATGGGTCGTGGCAATCTCAAGCACAAGCACAGGCTGAGCGGAGAATGGATTGAGAGCAGCCCTGAGGAAAAGGACTTGGGAGTGCTGGTGGATGAGAAGCTCAACATGAGCCGGCAATGTGCGCTGGCAGCCCAGAAAGCCAATCGTATCCTGGGCTGTATCAAAAGAAGTGCGGCCAGCAGATCAAGGGAAGTGATTCTGCCCCTCTACTCAGCTCTTGTGAGACCCCACCTAGAATACTGTGTTCAGCTCTGGAGTCCCCAACATAAGAAGGACATGGAGCTACTGGAAGGAGTCCAGAGGAGGGCCACGAAGATGATCTGAGGGCTGGAGCCCCTCTCCTATGAAGACAGGCTGAGAGAGTTGGGGGCTGTTCAGCCTGGAGAAGAGAAGGCTCCAGGGTGATCTTATAGCAGCTTTCCAGTACCTAAAGGGGGCCTACAGGAAAGCTGGGAAGGGACTTTTTACAAGGGCATGTAGTGATAGGACAAGGAAGGGGCAATGGATTTAAACTGAAGGAGGGGAGATTTAGATTAGATCTAAGGAAGAAATTTTCTACATTGAGGGTGGTGAGGCACTGGAACAGGTTGCCCAGAGAAGTTGTGGATGCCCCATCCCTGGAAGTGTTCAAGGCCAGGTTGGATGAGGCTTTGAGCAATCTGACCTAGTGGAAGGTGTCCCTGCCCATGGCAGGGGGGTTGGAACTAGATGATCTTTAAGGTCCCTTCCAACCCTAACCATTCTATGATTCTATGATTCTATTTGCTGACAGCAGTGAAACTTGGAAACTTTGGGCTGACCTGCAAGTTCTAAGAATGTATTGTCTGCTGAGAGTCACATTGCTGGGTTGCCCTTGCCTAGCTGAACCATAAAAGGTGTAGGGAAAGCCTGGAGGCTTTGAAAGCTGGGTTTGCTCACTGAAGAAGGCAATTTATGAGCTGGTCCTTAGTTAAATGTTGGCTGACAATATCAGCAATGATGGCATTAGTGTCATGGACAAAAGCATTGTCATCGTGATGCTCACAACATCAGGTTTAATCAAAGCAAAAGGTGATTATTGGGCTGACTTGCAGAAGGTGTCAGGAAAAAATGAGAAACGTAAGTGGACAGATAAGAGGAAGCAGACGTCTCTGGTCATCCAGGATAACTCTTTCCCCTTGAGCTTCCTCATGGCAAAAGCAATGCCCATCTTCCAAAGGAACTTTCAGGTGGTTAGTGGGAGCCACTTGGGAAGGGCAAAGAGTCACTGAGACCTGAAGTCATCTCCTTTTCCTGCCAGAAAAAGTGAACTCCTTTGTCCCAGGGCAAGGTAGATTTGTCCAGATTCAGGATTGCTCCTGGAGATCCCTGATTGTTTCAGTTTTTAAAGACAAGTGCAGGCTCTCCCACTGATGGCAACAGCCACGCTTCCTGGGTATCTCTTCCTGTTTCTGCTCTCTCAGCACAGTGTCACAAACCAAGACCAAGCCCTGCTGGTTCTCACCACGGCCAGTACTAAAAAAGCATGTGCACTTGCTTGTGCATAGCACTGAACAGCTGTAGTCTGCAGGATCAAATGACAGACAGAACATCGATCTAGTGAGGTCCACCCGGGCTAAACCTCAACATAAAACAAGAGAAACATCCACGTACAGTGTCTGATCTCACAGAAGAGTGTCAGTCTTGAGACTAAGAAACAGTGGTGTTGTCGGAGGTCAGAGGACGGGACATGGTACTCTTCTCCAAAGACCACAGACGGCGTATTAATCTGGAAGAGTACCTGTAAGCAGTCATTGAATGAACATCAAAGGAGCATCCAAACACGTTGGACGAAAGCCCAGCTCCACAGACCAGCACTTTGGCGGCCCACCAAGTGGCACTGGAGGCCGCTGAAATCAGACCATGAGGGCTGAGGGAAGTGGGAGTGGTGTGTGCATGTGTTGGGAAGTAGTTTTAACCAAAGAGAAGAACGCAGATTCACTTCTCCTTGTAGTGACTTTGCTTTCATGAGACAAAATAAACAGTAGCATTAAATAGCAGCATTAAGGACTACTGGCAGGAGTTACTTATTGCACTTGGAAACCACTCGAGTGTCACCCGGTGTCCCTGAAGCACTCTGAGGCTCGTGGGGCTAACCAGATATGCGCGCGTCTGCCAGACTGCCAGCAGGATTTTGCCTGGTCAGCTGTCGGACTCGCTTACCCCGTGAGTCACTGATGCCCGTGACCCCTCTCCAGTCAGCCGTAAGCAAGGTGCCCGCAGTGCCCAGGGCAACAGCAAGGTTAGTACTGGCTTCCTGACTGTGGCTGCTCTTACCGAAGGACAACACTAAACCCTCCCACCATCACCACTGCTGGCTGAGGCAGGGTTACAGGGCAGCTCCAAGGAGGTTTCTTTCCAGGTTCATGGACTCGCCACTTGCAAGAAACACGTGTAACTGTGCGGGACGTTGGATGGTGCCCAGACCTGTTTGCCTGGGCACTGCTGCTGTCTTGGTGACGGACGTAAGGAAACTCCTTCTTCAGGAATGTGAAACAGCTCTGGTACAGGGCACCAGAAAGGTGGAGATCCCCACACTGGGCAGCTTTCAAGGCTCAGCAGGACAAAACCACAGCTGACTTCACCTACTGCTGGCAATTGTCTTGCTCCGAGAAGCACGTTTGGCCGGAGACCTCCAGAAGGCCCTGCCGCCGGCACTACTGGGCTCCTGTGATTTATTCAATGGAAAAGCGGTCCTGGCCTTTTTGCTCTGCAGAAAACGCGTTGAAACGAGGTCTACCGAGCTGACGGAAACCTACAGTTTACGCCTCGTCCTGCCGTGTGAAAACTGCCCGCGGCCCTCCACGGGGCACGAACGCAAACACAGCCCGCGCTGCCCCGCAGCGGCCTCGTACGCCCCCTGCTAAGGCCGCCGAGCGTCTTACATGACGCTACAGCGACCTGCACGGACCTCACGGTGCCACCGGGTACCGGGCTGCGGAGCCAGCCGCAGGATACGGGTAGAGGGGCGCTGCCCAGGGGCCGGCCCCGCCGCCGGGCTGCCAGCTCCGGTGCAGGGCGGGGAGACGCTGCTTAGGCGTCGCTGGCGGAGGCGGGCGGGATGCTGAGGGGGGGGGAAGGGGCGGGCGGTCCCGCGGCAGGGGGGGATGCCGGGGGGCAGTGCCGCCGGTGCCCCCCGCGGTGGCGGCCGGGGCGGGGCGCGGGGCGGGGGGCCGCCCCCCGGCGGGCGGAGCCGCCGCCGCCCCCGCCCCCACTGGGTCCCCGTCCCCCGTCGGCCGCGCGGCGCGGGGCGGGCGGCGCTCCCCGCCAGCGCAGCGGCATGAAGGAGCCGTCGCTGCCCGGCACCTCGCTGCAGCGGGCCTGCCGCCTCCTCGTCGCCTTCTGCGCCCTCCACCTCTCGGCCACGCTGCTTTACTACCTGGCGGGCAGCGCCCTGGGGCCGCCCGGCAGCCCCGAGCCGCCGCCGCGCCGCCCGCCGCCCGCCAACCTCTCGCTGCCGCTCTCCCGCCCGCCGCCGCCCGCCGCCCGGCCCCGACCCCCGCCCGCCTCGGCGCCGCCGGGCCCCTGCCCGGAGACCTCCCCGCTGCTCGGTGAGTGCCGCCCCGTCGGGGTTTGGGGCGGGGGAGTAGAGAGGCTCCGCTTCCTTCCCTGCTGCCGCCCGCCGGGTGCCCGCGGGAGCCACGGCGGGGCGCGAGCATCGCGGGCGGCCGCCGCCCCGGCCCCGACGGCAGCGCCCGCCGCCGGGTCCCGCCGCCGCGCGCTGGGTCCCCATGTCCCTCGTAGGTGTCTGTCCCCGCGGGGCGGGGGCGGGCGTGACAGCGGCGCGGCTGCCCACGCGTGCCGGCGGCCGGCCGGCGGAGGGGGATTGTGGGAGAATCCCCGGGGAGCCGGCGTTTGGGGGAACCGAGGCGCAGATGCTCTGGCAAGGAAACGGAGCGGCGGGCGGAACGCCGGCGCTTTCGGGGAGCGCACCCTCCCCGTCCGGCTAGGTTTCTTTCTGGTTGCCGGAGAGGTTGGGCAATTTCCTCTGGGAACCTTACCCAAAATACTCCTCTTGCGCAATCTCGCAGGAAGGATCAGACGGGCGGTTTGTGCTGTGAGGGCTTTCACAGTCTTTTGTGCTCGCGGACCTGCCCGGTGAGCGGCATAGGTTTTAAAAAGCGCTGCGAGGCTGGGTCATGAATACAGTTGTTATGCATCCCAGCGGCGCTTCCCACGAATTCGGTCCTGTGATGCAGTATCCTGATACGTGGCAGCCTGGCGTGTGTGTTATCTGCGCTGGAGCTGTGCTCCCCACAGGCCTTTCCCAGGACTGCTTGGGTGCGATGAGGCGGGCAGGCTGCTTGCCGGTGGCCTAATTTTTACATTGGTCACCTGTCGCTGGTTTGACCCACTGGCTTTGTCACAGGGCAGAGGTGAGGGCGAGGTGAATTTCAGCTTTTTTCCTCCCCTTACAGGGCTCTCTCGCCCATCGTGCTGTTTGTAGCTGCTGCTGCTTGGATAGTCCCTCCTATGGTGTAGGTAGAGTTCGTCGCCATGACCTGCTGGCATCCCCGTTGACAGTGACCTGGCTACAACCTGTCCAGGGCCTGGAGCTTGGGGATCATCTCCCTCTTCGTCAGTGTGCCACGTTAGCACGGGCACCTTTAGTACTGGAGATCACAACGGGGGAAGAGACTTTTGAGAAGCTACCTGTGGTTTTCAATTTACGAAACCGACACACAAATTCATAGTTTCTCTCGGTGCTTGCTGGTCAGCTGTTGATGGATCAATGCATCTGAATAACAAATGACTGGTTTGTTATTTTAGGAAGGCGGTTTTGAGGTCACTAAAAGGAACTGTGCTCTTTTATTGTTGCTTTTGACTAGTATCTTTCACTTTTTTTCCCCTAGATCACTTTAAGTTGAAAGTGGCTGTGCAAGGCTGTCCTCATGGAGTGGATGTGGGAGCCCTTTATGAGCATGGCTTTGCTTTAAATGGTCTCCACTTACCCTGATCCTCTCAGGAGTAAGTCATGTGCTTTTGAAATGCCTGGAGTTTAGAGAAATGCTCTTAGTGTCCCCAAGATTCAAAGCGTTATCAGAGTTGCTCAACTGAAGGATCAACTAAAATACTGTATACTGTCTTTGTAACATCTTCAGTCCAGTTTGCGGAATCCACCAAAGACTGAGTGAGGCTGTTGGAAGTGGTTACAGATGTTCAGAGAGCTACAGTGCTATGCAGAAAGTAGCTCTTTACAACGCAGGAGGCAAATGGTTTCTAGCTGCGCTACCTTTAGTACTTGCAGAGCGGTGCAGCCAGATGCAGGCTGGCACCGTCACGACATCAAGATTTGTAGCCAGCGTGTAGGTGAGAAACCTGATGTGTATTTATTTTTCTCCTGCTCTTTCCAGGTTTTGGTAGCAAACAGCATTTGTAAAACAATCCTGTCGTGCCTCAGGTGTTGGTCAGAGCTGAGTCTGCCCTGATCAACATCTCAGGTATCTCTAAGGCCAGTGTGGGGGATGGAGAGGTGTACACTCCTCCACAGGCATTTCTGACACTTAGTTCATCCACCCAGAATTAAAAAAATCCCTTCTTTTTGTGAACAAAGCTCCTTATTGGTATGAACGTAACAAGCAGGTACTGGCAAGGATCTTTCTGTGATTCCTGCCTTCTCAAAGCCACGGAGAAGTGCTCTGATGGGAATAGGTAGCTCCAACTGCCCTTTTCCATCAGTATAAAATTAAATTTATTGAAACATGCCTCATCATTTTTTTTTTCTTTCCTGCCCCGCTCCTCCCACCCGTCGTTGGGAAGCATGTGATGAATCACACAGGATATGTGTGACTGAGCTGCTCCGGCTTTTTGAACAGTCAAATAGCCAAGTACTCGTTACAGAGGCCCAGAGTTTTCTTTCTAGCGATGTTTAAGAGAGAGTAGTTTACGATCCCTGCTGTCTGGCTCGGCAGCAAATGCATTAGCTGAATGAGGTTTAATCTCTACAAGAAGCTGCCAAATTTAAAATGCTTTTATGGTTCACTTGCCTTTATTTATTATTTAAAAGCATAAATCAGGGCTGGGGAAATAATACCATAATTCAACTTTGAATTAAAAGTCCTTAACAACTATGAAATTCTCTAATACAAGGTAATGTAAGCATTTTGGATTTATGTTCCAATTTAGAGCTGCGTGCCAATGAGTATCTTAAATGGAGTATTGAGAAGCAGAGCCTGCTTGCTGCAGTGAAATTTCAGCCTCTGACAAGCCCAAAAGCAAGTAAATCCGGATATATCCTGAAGGTGTCCGTTTCCCAAGCTGTTACATTCTTTAGGAACTGTAGAACAATATTGTTTTTCTTTAAAAAAAAACATTAAAAAGATCCTCTATAGAGGTAGTATATATGTTGGCCTAAGTACTTTCAAAATAGGCTTTTCTTTTACCTTTTCCATGAAGTCTTTGTGTGTTGGTGATGGGGTCAGTGTTGTGCCTGCTGTTTTTAGGAGGGAGTGTGGAAAGTGGCAGGTTCTTTGGTACAAAGGTCCCTCTCCAAAAGAGCTCATCTTAAAGCAGTGCTTACCTTCCAGTGCCAGAAGTCTGCAAAGCAGAGTCTCGTGGACAGGCTTATCTGTATTTCAGGGATGTCATTTTCAAGTCCTGCCCAATCGAAAGCACGGGTTGTTTATGGAGGTTATTTTAGAGTACAGCTGTCTCTTTAGCCATTTTTGACCCTCGTTTAGATACCAGATGTAGCTTGTAAGGGATGGCAGACTGACAAGATGTGTTCTTATCCTCAGCACCATGAGCGTCTCATGGCAAAGGTGACCCAACTGCGCTAAACATGTCACAGTCAAGTGTCTGGCTCAATAGCTTTTCAACCCCAGGTTCAAGTTTAGAAAACTGACAGCCCCAAACCCTGATAATTAATTGACAAAACAAAAAAAACCCAGGTTAATACATGAACCAGTGAAGAGTCCAAAGCACAAACCACTAGAGATGCACTCATTTTCACTAATGTTTAAAAAGGAATACAGTTTTGGAAGGGCTATTTGCTGGGAGATCTTGAGAATGCAAGTAAAACAACTGTTTCTTCAAGATGCCAGATAGTGAGGTATGTTTAAAAAAAATGCAGATTGAGAGAAATAAGCTCCTTTAGCTTGTAGGTGAGCAGCCGTCCTCGGCTGGAGGTGGGAGGACCTGTGGCATGGACTTTCTTTTGGATGCACCACTTCTGATGCCTCTGTAGTCAGTGCAAGCTGTTGCTCTAAACTGTAGATGTTGAAGATGAGTGATGAGGGTATTCTGAGCTTTGTTCAGAGGAGACGGAGGTAGCCTGTCAAATCGGTGGTGATGCTTAGTGCCTATATTAGGGAAGCTTTTACAAGTTATGTGCTGCCTGTGAGGTCGGTGAATCCACAAATAATCTAGTTTGCGGTTCCTCTATATGTGGACATTGCATGGGCGGGGGTAGAGCTCAGCTTAGCACTGGCAGAATCCTAGTGGAGTAATTTGGGGCGAGAAAGGGAAACCTAAGAGGTGCTGAAAACACCATTTCTTAAGAAGACTTCTGGTGGTGACTGCCGGAAGAGTTTGGTAGGTTTGGTAGGTTTGGTGTGCCCGGGGTCTGGTTCCTGCCACATTGCCCACCTGCAGTCATGGTCTCCTGTCTCCCTGTGGGGGGTTTCTGCCCCAGAATCTGGGGATCTCTGAATCTGTGGGGTCACTTACAGTATGAAGTGTTGAAGAAAGCATTTGCTTTACACGCAGCATCTCACTCCCTTCTCTCATCTGAGCTTGTTATTGTCTGCTTTGCTCTTTCATTTTGTTTTGATTTTTTGAACCTTTCCCATACAGAGGCTCTCGTGCCTCCCTCCAACCCGGGTGCTACAGGCATTACATCGTGCACGGCGGCAGGCTGGGGTTGGGCTGTGTCCCTCTGCTGCCTTGTTTTGAAAAAGTAAAACAGAAACTTGAAGAGAAGAGCATGGAGAGGGCTGGGGGAGGGGGAGCTAACACGTGGACCAGTTTGCACAAAGTTAGGCTTTCTTGGCCTCAAAAGAGAGGTTGAGGAACTGTGTTAAACTTCTCCAAAGAATATGTTTAAGATGTTTGGCAGGGAGCAGATGCACGATCCTGGCAACACCACCGCCAGCTCCGCAACTACCCGTGTGGTCGGGAGCACGTTGTATTTGGTGAGCATCCCTAGCATCCTCTTATCTGGTCAAAGTGAAGGTCAAGGGCTATTAATTGGACTTGCAAACAGACTTGGAAAGGTACCGTGCCTTCCTGGAGAGCAGCCGCTTCAGAGACACGGCACAGCAGACGGGATGTGGTGGGGAGAAAAGGAAAGTTTTCCGTCTCGTGTATCTAGTGTTTTATAACGTGCTTGTTTCTCTGCCAGCATTGATCTGAAGCAACAGCTAGTTTATTTGGAAATTGGGCCAAGTTTGTGTTTGGAAAGAGACAGACGCTTGCAGCTTCCCGAACTGCACTTGGATGCAGAATTCGGTTAAGCTCTCAACTTTCCTCCTCTGGTGTGCTGCTTCTCAGTCTGACTTCACTCAGCAGATGGAGAACATTGTCCCTGTGTTGAGGGCCACCCCTCCACCCCAAAGGGTAGTGTGCTAGGGGTGCACGGTTCTCAGCAGGGAGGTGCTCTGGGTCTGGTGGCCTCGCAAACAAGCCCAAGGCGCTGGACTGCTGGACTCCATCGCTCACCTCCTCTCCTTGCTGATGGACCCTCCTCTCTAGCCAGCATCCTGCAGCTACTGCTCCCCACCCTCCCTCCTGCGCTCCCTTTTCCATGGAGCAGGAGGAGTTTTGTTTGCAGGGGTCTGGGAGACAGACCTGGCCAGTCTACAGCAGTGGTGCAGTGGTGGGGCCACAGAGCTGGGGTTATCTCGGATGTGGATGGAGCAGTGTCAATGCCCAGTTCGCCCCTGTCTCTCTGGGATGGAGAATATCTCACCACTCAGCCCGTCCCCACCAGGACAATGTTTTCCTTTGTGCAAATCAGTGCCCAGAGCCCCTGCCTGCATGGAGAGGTGCTTGGTGAGCCAGGCGTGGATGCACCTCTGGAAGGGCAAGCAGTGGCCGTGGCCACCAGTGATGCCGGGACACAGCAAGCAGCCTTTCCAGCTGCCTCCTGACTGCAGCTGAGCTGCAGGAGCTCGGGGCAGTCCCCAAGCCCCTGCAGATGTTTGTCTGAAAGAGGGCTGCTTTTGTCACCTCCGGGACCGCCCGTGCCCAGGCTGGGGTGTCACTTGGCTTGCTTTGAGGGCGCTTATCTGCAAACGTGTCTTTTGCCAAAGCTGGAAGTGTCCGTGTAGAGACTTTACAGGACAAGTTTCCGAAAACCTGTGTGCTCAGGGGTGGTGTGTTTTTGGCAGCCATTTCCCCAGGCATACAATGCCCTGCTCCTGTCCTTGCCTCCCATGCTCCCTGCCACTGGCAGCACCCCTTGCCTTTTGGGGCGCATGAGCCCTGGCTGAGTTTCGGCCAGACAGACGCACCTCTGCCCCACCTGGCACCCAGCGCTCGCCCCTGCTATCTGGGGAGCGTGCCCCAGCCCTGGGGTGGCACTGGGATCCAGGTGCAGCCGCCACTGGCACAATGGGATCGGGCAGAGGGGCTGAGGGCTGCCTGCCATTTGAGGCTGCCCCTGGCAGAGCCACGTCCCTGGGGTGCCCAGGAGAACTCCTGTCACAGAATCACAGAATGTTAGGGATTGAAAGGAACCTCAAAGGATCATCTAGTCCAATCCCCCTGTCCGCCCATCCAGTCCTGCGGCAGGGTGGGGGGTTCCTGGCGGAGGGTAGCTCTGCCTTTTTCTGATCCTAGCCTCTCTGTTTGTTTGTTTTGAGTTTGCTGTTTGAGGGCCTGGAATTTAATTTCACGGCAGCAGCGAGCAGGGCTAATCGCGTGCAGATTGCCCGGCTCAAAGGGAGATGGTTCAAAGCTGCTTCAGTGAGCGTGTGCTGGATTTGTGCCACGGACGAGGACTTTGCTTCTCTCCCAAAAGTACCTTCTCATGGAAACAACAATCTTTTTTTTCTTTCTTTTTTTTTTTCATTTTTGAAAGGCACCATGTGCCAGTGTGAGACTTTGCATTGGAATAGGCAGCTTTGGGGTTGGATTAAGAATTTTTTCTCTCTGGCTGCAGTCGCTCAGTTAATCATGCAAACCTGCCATTGCACAGACCCAGTGTTGCTGGTGCGTGTGATCCATCCTCATTTTTTTGCAGCCAGTTTCCCTTTGGGGTCTACAGTTGCAGATGCCAGACACTATGAGAGGCTGCCCGAGACAGGGCATGTGCTGGTGTAGCAGGCTTGAGCCTTGTGTCGGCATAGCTGACATCTGTAAGGGGATGAAACTTTCCAAGTGCAGACCAGCCAAAGAAAACATATCCTGGTCCTTGGGAAGGCTTTTTTTTTTTTTTCCTCACGGGCCTATTTCTAGCCAAATCCAAGGATTTTTGTTTTTTTTTAAAAATGCTTGTGGGAGAGCGAGAGCTGCGGACAGCAAGGGGCGGCAGCTGCCAGCCAGTTTGCAAGGAGACATGGATGTCCCCGTGGCCGATGTGGCTGGTGAGTCCCGTGCCAGGACAAGAGGTTGCTTGGAGGACCCAGCTGGGCGAGAGGTGCTGGGCTGTCCCTTCCACTGGTCCTGTCCCCCACCACAGGGCTGAACCCCAGTTTGAACCTGGCTGGTGCTGCCTGCGTGGGTGCTGGCACAGCTCCGAAGTTTAGCTGACTTTAATAGGAAATACTTGCTTTGCTGAGCTGTGGGATGCAGCTACCTGCCTGCCCTGGAGCTACCACCTGGGTCTAGGGGCTGGAGCAACCCCTGCTCCACAGCCTGAGGTAGGGGGGACTCGCCCCCGTGTTTTCCGGTGTGGAGCTGGTTTTGTTTTTCCCAGCCAGGGCGGACTTGGTGCGGCTGATGGGCCCTTCCCTTTTCTGCTGTGCCCCTGCAAAGAGAGGTGGGTTTTTTTTCCCTTTCTGTGAGTTCTGCTTCTCTTTTCCAGCTTTCCTTTTGCCTGAGGTTTGTCTGAGTGTGGTGGCCTGGTTGTGCATATGGCTCGGCAGTAGAAAGCAGTGCCCACTGCTCAGCCAGGGTGATGGAAACGTTCTTTTCTGCTCTGGGGAGAGGTCCAACCTCTGTGCTACATGCTTTTGCTTTCATTCTCACCTGACATTTGTGCCTAGATCAAAGCATGCAGGTGAATTTTACCGTTTTTCCTAGTGAAGTGCTTGAGAGGTCAAGTCAGTCTGCTGGATCACCTCTCCAAAGCTTTCCATGAACCCATCTGTGCTCCTTCCCATCTCCTTCTGCTGGAGCTGCACCATGCTCCTGGGGAAAGAGTTCCCCCCTCCAGCCCTGTCCCACCTGAACCCCACCGGGGGCTGCCCTTTGTGGCTGCTGCCCTATGTTGTATCACCCACTACCACCTTCTTGGATGGAGCATGGTGCTGTCCCATTTGCAGCTCCCTTGGGGATGAAAGAGTACAGTTCTGGCTCTGTAGGGCATTGCTGCTTGAGATTTCCCACCACTTCTAGTTTCTGTCATCCAGAGAGGCTGGAGCAGCCTCTAGAGTTGTCATGGCATCAGGCTGAGCAGATTCTGGGCTTTTTGTGTGAGGGTCCTCTTGTTTGGGTCAGCAGGATGAGCACCATGGAGGACATGCGCTGGCAGCCTCACATGGCAAGAGCTATTGTGGCAAGAGTGGCCATTGGGAAGGAGAGGACAGGAAGATCATGAGAGCCACGGGCGTGTTCCTGAGGACTGAGCACTACGCTGCCTCCAGCTTTTTGCGAGTCCCAACTTCTGCTTCATGTGAGAAACAGTTTCCTGTTTGTGTGCACCACCATGGCTCCCCAGCATTTGACCGCACAACGCTCTTCCTGTGCACCTTCCCTTTGAGCAGAAGCGCTTCTGAATGTCAGAGATGGAGGGTGGGAGGGGGTTGGCTTTTTTGTGTGTGTGTGTGTGTGTCTCTCTCTTACCCTACCCTACCCTACCACTGCCAGCTAAAACCTCCTTTTACAATCTCTGAAGTGTTTGTATCTGATGCTGTGCTTTCGTGCCTTTTGCAAGCTTCCGGCAGTTGCTTATTCATGTTTTCTAGGTTTTCTTTTGCTAAAAATGGACAGCGGAGGCTCGTGAAGCTGCTTTTTTGGAGCTTTGTAACTGAACCCAAAAGGTGTCTGCCTACTAATCCCGGGCTCTATGGGTGACCGGAGCTGCAACTCCACATAGCTCTGTCGTGCATGTTTTTTTTTTAGCAGAGGCTCAATGTACAGTGGCTCCTATGTCAGGCAGTTGCCTTGAGCAGGAGCAGAAAAGACGGAAACGGAGTGAATCGGGCTGGAAAGTTTACCTAGTAAACACGGATAGGGATACAGTTATGGTGGGTGGGACAGCACTAGCAGCAAACTTCTCATGCTCTGTTGGCATTGGCAGATCATGTCCTGAGCCAGCATCCTTGGGGGACAACAGTGTTGGGGCTGCTTGCTATCCAGGTAGTCAAATTTCGGTCAAAATTATTTAGAATTAGTAACTGGAACAGTGACTCTGGTCACCAGTTGGAAAGCCTGTGTTTGCAGGTTTGGCTTTAGCCTCATCCCGCTCGGGAAGTGAACAGAAAGCGTCGATTTGCAGTGGGTGGTGTGTTGCCGTTGCCTTTGTCAGCCACATGGCTTTACAAAGTCTAGTTTGTTTTAGCCGTTCTGTATTTGAAAACAGCCTATTCAGGTTTTTTATGTTTTCATATTCTTACCGACACCAGTGAATGTATTAACCAGCTGATTTGCATCAAGCCTGTCTCAGAAGCAGCTGCCTTACTGTAGATGTATGGCACCGGTGCCTGGGCTCTCCTTGCGAAGCTGCTGCATGTTGGCTGCGTCCCTCCAGGCAGGAAGGTGTGCTGCCTTTACAACTGATCTGATTAACCGGAGGGGTTGGAGCAGTTCAGATCATTTCTCACTGGTGTCCTTCAGGACTCTGAAACTGTTAAATCTCTCTCTTCCACAGCTGTTTTTTGTCATTAATGCGTTTTCTTCTCCCATCTTTTCCTTGCTGACGTTCCAGCCTCCTGAAACCAAACGAGCAAGAGCTGGTGGGATGAGAGGTCTGTGTTTGGCCCAGGGGCTGACGGACACCAGCCTGCAAGGAGCCCAGCTCGCAGGGTCCAGGCACTTGTGGCTGTCCTTGCTCAGCCGGACCTCACAAGCCACCAGCGGGAGATTTCCCCCATAAATTCGCCTAAATGGCAAACTTTTGGTCGTGTCCCTCCCACCCTTAATGCTACGCGAGTGTGAGACTTTAAAAGAGCTTTTGTTCGTTAAACCAAAAAGCATCGCCTGGGCTGATGGGGCTCGCAGTTGTTCCTGGGGAGCAGCAACGGGGAGCAGGGAGCGCCGCCCGCCCCCGCCCCAGCAGGAAGGGGCTTGCTTGGTGGGACGGCAGCTGCCCGGCGCCGGGGAGCGGCCCGGGCCCCACGCCGGGATGTGTGGCTTCCGCCCCGCCGCTTCCTGCTGTGTCCCGCCGCGCCGGTGCCGCTGTGGGCGGCGGGCTGTGAGCCCGGGCGCAGATGCCCGGTGCGGTCCCGCTCGCTGGCTGTGACTGCGCCCAGGGCCGCGTCTTTTGCTGTTTTACATGTGCGAAAGTGTAGCGTCATCATGACTGTGGGTGCCGGTCTGCGGTGCCGCTGGGGGCAGAGGGATGGGGACGGAGGGGCAAGCATGGAAGTGGATCGGGGGCAGAGGGATGGCGGGGGGGAAGCAAGCATGGAAGTGGGTCCAGGCCAGAGGCGGTGTTGATAGAGCACTCGCCACCGTGTCGGGGAAGCGATAACCAAATTCAGAGAGGACAACGCACGCTGTCCCCCTGCCGCCCCCGCTGGCCTCGCTGCTCTGGCGCCTGCCCACCGGCTCGACCGTCGATCCTGCCACCACCGAGCCCCGGTCCCGGTCGTGCTGCTATATGTTCCTTCCTGCCGCAGTTCCTCCCATTCTTGCCTCTTCCTCCCGCTGCAGAGCACGCTGCCTGCTCTCCCTGCAAGCCACTTTTCGGGCAGAGAGGCTTTGGCTGCAGCCGTACAGACACAGGACCTGGTGTGTGCCGTGGGGCAGAGAGGGTGGGGAAGCGGGCAGGCACGATGAGGGTGCAGCTGGGAACCGCAGGAGCACTGAGAGTATGGGCAGGCCGGTCCCGGGGCATGGGCTCTAGAAATCACTGCCTTCGCCTTGTGTGAGAAGGAAACATGCAAAATGCCCATTTAACCTGTGCAAAATTGAGAGATCCAGAGATCCCTTTGCGTCATGCCCGTGATGCCGTTTTCTGCAGGGCCTTGCCTCCGCTGTACGGGCAGTGAACCGGGTAGCAGAGCTTCATCGCTGCCCCTGGGAGTACACTGAGCACCTCTGCTTGTTTTGCTGGTCTCCTTCTTGCCACCGCCAGCCTGAGCAAGCACAGGTTTGTGGAACAGCACAACCAAACTAAAATAGCTTCTTCTAGATAAATAGCCAGGGAATGAGCTGTGACCCTGGAGCATTATTTCTGCTTTTTTGTTAATTGTGTTGGGTATGCACAAGGTTGATTATGATGACCAGTGTCTTCTAGAGCTCTAAAAATCACTTGCCCCCTTTTCTCGAGGGGCTCCATAAGTGCGGCGTACCCACCACTGGCGTGTGCACACACAAATATGCACACTGTGTGTGCCTTCAGAGGGGCCTGGGGGTCTTTTCAGCAAACGCAAAGAGGAGGCGGTAGCTCCAAGACGTGTGCGTGAGTGTGTGCATGTGCACACGTGTGTGTGTGTTCACACCCAGATGGAGGAGAGGGGAAGGGTACAGCAGCCAAATCTTTTAAGGAGTGATCCCTATCCTAGTGTTTATGGTGAAGTCCTGCTTTATACACAGGGGCTTCACCATCTCCACCTGCTGCAGAGGTTTCAGTGGGAGCTGAGCGTGCACGCAAAGCCCAGTTTATTAGCTCACCATTGCTGGGGACAGGATGTGGCAGCAAGAGAGGTTCTTCTGTGGGTAGCTACCACGCTCGTTATGTTTTTGGAGCAAGTCTGTTTATCAGGGCTGCAGCAGCTGGAAGCAAATCTTGCAGAAGGGCCAGCCTGGATGTTAAGAGAGGGGATCCACAAAGTGGGGGTTGTCAGCGATACCGTGTTTAGCCCCGCACCCATGTACAGCTGTACGGGAGGGACTGCTTGGGAGCCAGCGTGGCAGAGCAGAGCAGCCCTGGGAAGCAAAGAGCCGCTCATGCAGACACGGCAGCTGAAGTCTTGCAACGGTCTTACCGGCTCTGTGGATGCCTGGGGCTGTCGCTGCCCTCTCTCCAGGTTTGGCCTTCAGCAGCTCAGAGGCTGCCCTCCTCTCTGTGGTGCCAGGGGGCCTTTTCAGTTCTACACACCAGTTTTGGCACAGATTATTTTGGTAGTTTCAAAACCTGTCACTGCTGAAACCCTCTGCAGGAATTGCCAACCTGCATGCAAATCTGGATATGTTTTTTTAGCAATTCTAATACAGGACTTTTAATAAATAATGGGCATGCCTACAGAACACTGAAAGTACCTATAAGAAAAAAAAAAAAAAGAAGAAAGGGGGTTTTGTTCACTTTGCATGTGGCTAGCCTTGGCATAAGTAATTGCGTCAGTAGGAGAGCAGGACTATTTTCGAAGGTCTCAACTCTCACGCTGTGCGAGGTGGGTGAGAGTGCAGAGGACAACGCTCTTCTCTAGGCTGGTTTTATGGTGCACGTGCCAGCGGGAGCACAGCTGTTGGTTTGCCACACAGATAAGAGGACTTTCAAGACTCGTTTGGTGTCAGCGACTTGGTCGAGTGCAATACCAAGAGACTACCGCTTTAGCAGGTTTGCTCTGAATGGTGTTGTGCAGTTGGCTCAGGTACGTCTAGTCCGAGCTTCAACACCTCCGTGCACTGTGGGGATTTTGTTTGGATCCAAAGCTCAGGTTTTAAGAAACAAAACAGAAAGCAAACGTGTAAAGGATGTGAGAAGTAGATTGATGTGTGCTAACTTGCTTTGTGCTTGCCTCTCTTCCAGTTGGTGCACTACGTGTGGAGTTTTCCCAGCCTGTGAACCTGGAAGAAGTGGCGAGAATAAACCCAGAGGTCAAAGCAGGAGGTCGTTTTGCTCCAAAGGACTGTATAGCACTTCAGAAAGTAGCAATAATCATACCGTTCAGGAATCGAGAGGAGCACCTGAAGTACTGGCTCTATTACCTGCACCCAATTCTCCAAAGGCAGCAACTAGATTATGGAGTATATGTTATCAACCAGGTAAGATGCTAAAGACACAGGGCTTTATAATGCTCTCATAACAGTGTCCATGCCCCCTAAAACAGAGGAGTGGTTGCTTTATCCTGAACGGCAGTGGGCTGGCAGGCAGGGATAAGCTTGCTTTAAAAAAAAAAAAAAAAAAAAAAAAAAAAAAAGGCGGTAGCAGCAAACAAAAAGTGAAAATTAACATGAGTAATTTTACTTTGATGATTTTGATGGAAAAGCTGGCGTCCCCTCCTCCGGTCAGGCATGATTCACTCTAAAGAGCTTCTGCTTAAAGAAACCACTTGGTGAGGAGGTAAAAAGTCTCTAATAGCACAACTGAATCTCATTTATCTTCCCAAATGTACCTTTTTCCCAGCTGCTGCAGGAATTGCATACAGGGGTCTTTAAGGTGACAAGGTAGCATTAATGCCTAATCTGGCATTGGGTGTGCCATAAAACTGTTGGATTTCACTTACTTTCTTGAGCAAGTTCTGTTCGTGTTAGTAATAGTGCCCAAAGTGTCAGGATGGAGAATGCAAATCTGTGGCAGTGGAGCAGGTGAATGATTGTCTTTGAGTGAACAGAACAGAAAAGAAAGAAGTAGTGACAGGGAGGGGGATGTGTGTTGGTTTTTTTTCTCAATATCTGATGGCGTTAGAACTCTCTAAAAAAAATAAAAGGCATGTTTCACTCCAAACAAACTGTCTTAACTTATACCATAATGGTGGTTAAATAAGTGGTTGCTGTTCACACTTGAGAAAGCTTAAAACGTGTAGGCATTTGCATGGGCTGCAGTGTGAAAGGGCAGATGTTGTTCGGAGAGCCCCAGCAGAGACTGCCGGCTGGACAACCTCACAGCACGGTTTCTCTCTAGGATATGTATTTATATCCTGTTTTCTCAGCTCTATTAAAAACTGAGATGAAATAACGTGCTTCTTTAGACGTAACCCCTTAAATTTGCAGGCAAGCTGATGTGTTCGGGCATATCAAACACCATGAATATTTAGAATGGTTGCCCGAGCGATAAACTTCCTCACAGAATTGAAAGTAAGGGGAGACCGTTTTCTAGAGAGAAAACCAATACCCCGTTACTACTGTTTCTCTTAACTTTGCTCACTTCCAGAGTGCCAGAGATCTGGGCAAAAGCGATTTGTGGGGAATTAGCGATAGCTCCCAAGCACAGCAGCCGGGATGCTCCAGTGTCCACCACTGACTGTGCTTGTGGCCTGGCGGCCACGTTGCTGAGGACACAAGCCGTTTCCATGTGTGCCCTAAAATTAAGGAGACCCTTCTTGTGTAATGCAACAACATTTGTCTGTGCGAGGTACTGGTGCCACAAAGTTGCCTGAGCCACGGTCCCCACTGGTCACCAGGTGCAGGTGGGTGAAGGTGGCAGAGCAGCATGCCCCAGTTTTCTGAGCGTGGCTCGAAAGCGAGCGTGTGTTGCGGCGTCCAGCAGCGATCCTGCGATGGGGGATGCTGCTTTCCTGGCCAGGTATAGCTCTCCGTCCGGCTCCGCGCAGGAGCAGGGAGAGCTGCCTGCCCGTGGTCTGGGGGCACCGCTTGTGGGCAGGTGGCCGTCTCCATTGCAAAGAGCCGGCAGTGCAGCTGGGGCTGGTGTTTCCCCACTGGTGGTGTTCGAGGGTAACAAAAGCGAGGGGCCCGATCCCATGGAGCTGCGCCGGCGCCCATAAAGGCAGGCGGTGTCCAGAGCCCGGTTGGAGTTCCTGCTGCGGCTGCAATGGTGCATGCTGGCTTGCATTGCCCTGCGTTGCTGGCTCCTCCTCTTCTCTGGTCCTGTCCTGCAGTGCAAGGGCTGTGGGGCTGTCTGTGTGCTCTGAGTCAACCCTCACAAATGTTTTCTTCAGATGCATCCCTGGAGCAAAGTTGGATTGGGAATGACGTCAAGTGCACAGGGTGTATGTGTCCTAGGCACATCCAGCAGCCAGACGTAGGGTAGCGAGTAGGACGACTCGATTTGTAAAATAAACATGCTCCTTCTGCATGCCTCTAACAAGCTGCGTCTGGAAGAGGCAGAGTGATCAGTGGTGGGAAACCCACTGGATGCATCTCTTGAGGGTGAGTGGGAACATTCAATAGAGAGAGTTGCAGAAAATTTGTTAATTCTGCCAGAAGTGCAGTAGAAAAACGGTCTTATTTCTCTGCTGTCTTGACAATTGCTTTTCTCTTTTTCTTGTCTGTCCTTCCCTTTGCATCTGCCCTCCTTTTTTTTTATTTATTTTATTTTTCCTTCTAGTGGGGAAATATTACCTTTACTTGTTAAACCTGTCTATAGCAAAGCAATCACTGAAGCAAGGAGAATTACTGTGTGATCTGGTTCTCACACGCTGCCTACGTGCTCTTCTGTGCTCTGCATCTCATAGAAAGAAAGAGGAGCGCTGAGCCCTGCTACTGCTGCACTGGTAATGTCAAACTTCTTCCTTTCAGCGCAATGTGTTTCCGTCACGAGTCCGTTGTGTCTCCACCATGCTGTTCTTGTGTGCCTGAATGCCTCCAAGTAGGGCTTGGGTGAAGTCAGGGGGTTGATGTTCATAAAATGTCCGGTGTGTAACTGGAGCCAGTGGAAAATATACATTTATGCTTCACCCTCCGCACCCCACCCCCAGCAAAACCCAAACATGACACATGGAGTAGCAGTCATAGGATCTTTCGGATAGATCTGAGGTGAGGATGTGCAGCTGGGCACACTTTTTGTAGCACCCATGCCATGCTGTGCAAGCTTGGCTTCATCAAATGAGAAGGCAGCAGCGAATTTGTGGCCTCCCCATCAGTCCCACTCGCTCCCGCTGTTCCTTATGTGCTCGCCAGTGCCTTCAGCCATTGCCACGTGGGTGCTCAGGTCTAGAAATAAGTTTTCTTGCTGCAGCTGAGCCTGTGCAAATGCACATGCAGCCAGACTGCAGTTTGGGGACAGGGAGACTTGGCAAATTCCCTGAAAACCGTGCAGTTGTTCAACAGTTTTCCACTGGCCCCTGGCGTTACCTGCAAAGTCCTCGGTAGCGATTTTCCAGAGTTCATGTGTGTGTGTGTGTGTGTGAGTGCGGAGCGGTTGGGGCATCGCACTTATCCATGTCATTCTGCAGGGGGTATCCAGACCCCCCCAGGTACACAGGCAAAGGAGGAGGGGGTTGTGCTTTGCTCCCGCTTACCCTCGCAGCGGTGGGGGAGGACAGCTTCCCCTGCGGCTGCTTCTTCCGGCTGCCCCATATAACAGTGCTGAGGCCTCAAAACACTCGGACAGAGAAACAGCAAAGTGTCTCCTGGTGTCTCTGTATGGCCCTAGAAGTTTGTTTCTACCTCCTCGAGTCTGCTGGAGCATGGACTTTCACATGGACGTGGTGCGTGTGGCTCAGGCTGTCTCAGGGAGTCCCTGATCTAGCTACCAACCTCCTGTTGGAGGTGATGGCTCTCTCCAAGCTGGCCAGAAACACATATCCTCATTGTTACCTCTCTGAGATCCGGCGAGTTTAGGATCCAGGTGAGAGCGATGCAGCCACAGGTCCTCTGTGCTGCCATGCTGTCTGCAGGAAGAATTGCAGAGCTGCCTCCTACATGGAAGTGGGAGGCAGGACAAAATTGAGACAGATGGCTTCTTGCTGGTTTGCAAGCCCTTTAGCTTGAGTGACAGTTCCAAAAACGTCAAATTTTATCTGTCTGGCACTGAAAAAAGGTAGCATCCTTTGGTAGGTCTGGCTGAGCAAATCAGATACAGCAAAGGTAAGGGATGGGAAGTCAAAAAGGATGGATGTTCTTTTGCTCGGGCTGATTGTCTCCAGGTGTGAGAAGGAGTCGGTGTCAGAACCTGCAAGACTGAGGCAGCAGTCACCCTTCAGCCAGTTTCTTGTGGAGAAGGGAATGGAGATGGACTTGGGACGTGCTGAGAGAGACACAGGGAATAAAATCAGGAGCCAGAAATAGGTGCTGGGCACCAGCACTGAACTCAGACATGAGTTAAGTTTCAGGACAGGAGAACATAGGGGAAAAAATTGTCAGGGGAAAAAAAAAATAGCAAAAAAGTGTTGAACTACATCTTTTCTGGTTAAAAGCCTAGGAAATAAGCGTGGTTGCAAAGCAGCAGTCCCCTGTGCACTGCCTAGCTCTTCAGGATGATGCTTCTCTGTCCAAGCAAGTCCAAACTGATCCATTTCCTTGTGGCAAATAACAGGGAGCCTCCATGGCATGTGGAGCTGCCAAGCAGAGGCGAGGGCTGGAGGTTTCTTCAGTTGTGCTTTATCTGCTCTCTCAAGGGTCACCTGTGGTACTGTGCCTTGTGTCCCTGGAAGGGCCAGCAGCAAGGAGATTTCCCAACTCTGCTTTTTTTTTTTCTTTTCCTTTCAAAAAGTTGGGGATCAGTTAAAGATGGAAGCCTGCAGCACATTTCTGAGTTTTGAGAGATTCAAATCTCAGATACTGTGCCAAGCCAGTGCTTCCACATTGCCTTAGGTAAAGAAACAGAGCTTTCTGCAAAAAGCAAAAACACTTGTCAGTCTTTTTTTGCTCCCATACATGCTTTAAAGCCCCGCATACCTGCTGGGACAGAAAAACAGACTCCTGACCTCAAAGGAGTCGCGACTGATAACAGCATTGCAAGGTTTGCTGCATAAGGTACCTGATTGCTGAAAAGTTACTAAAAAACGTCTTGGAGAGGGGTTTTTGATTTCCTTTTTGGTTGTGATTCCCCCCAGCCCCCCGAGCCTTTTGGATCCCGTAGGGTGATGATCTGTGGCCACTGGGGAGGAGAGTGGCAGTGCCCACGTGAGGCGTGTGTCTTGTCCCTCTCCACTCGCCGGGCTCCCGCATGGGCTCTGCTGGGGTGTAGGGGAGGGGGGTCCCGCATGCTCTTGGTCCAGTCACTGCTCTGTGCTTTGGGGATTTTCAGGGAGAGGTTTAAAACACAGCTCCTGGTAGCATTGTTAATCCCTAAGTGTCACTTGGAGGAGTTAGAGGCTACCCGGTGTGAAGTGCCCTTTCCCTTGAAATTTGATTATGAAAAGAGCAGCCAAAGAGTGTGAAACAAGGACACTCTCCTAGACTGGACCCAGCAGGTGCTTTGAGGTGTGAGCAAATTGCGCTTTGCACCAGCACTGGAAAAAGTCCCTCTTGGGACTACAGAGCCAGCCCTAGGTTTGGCGCCGTGGGACCTGAGGAGCACTCCACAGCTGGGGCTGGGCAGCCCCCTTTGCCAGGGGAAGAAAATCCTCCCATTCTGCAGCCTCAGCCACTCCCTCTCCCCAGCCTCTTTGTTCAACTTGCCTTCGTTTTCTGCACTCAAATTTTCCCTACTTTTGCTTATGCATGATAGCGATTGTCTTCCCACCACCTTAGTTATTGTGTGAACCCTTTTGTTTTGGGGGAGGATGCTGAGAATTTGCTCAGATCCTCCTCCACGAAAGCTCACTCCTCCCTGTGAAGTCATTTATGCCCGAGGCAAGTGATGAATGCTTTTGAAAACCTTGCTTTGACACTTGCCCGTTAAAACCTTCCTTTGAAAGATATTTGTGGCTGTTTCAAGAACCTGCCTTGACTCACCAGCCTCAGGTCCATTAACCAGTCTGGATTAAACAGTTTCCAAACTCAATATTTATTAACCAGGCAAAGCCATTTGGGAGGTGGTGATGTTTTAAGCTGCTGCTCCTAGGGCATGGTATTTTATCCGTCCCACGCCAGGTGTTGGCACTGCAGGGTGGGGGGATGGCTTGCGTGGCGGGGGAGTCTTTTGGCTCGACACTGCTCCAAGAGTGTGGAGGGGGAAAGGTGGGATGCGGTAGAAGACAAAGGATTTGGCAGTCTTGGTTTTCAGGCTGCCAAAAAACTTGAGCCTCCTTCAGCAAGGCCCTGTGTGTTCTCTTCTCCCCACTCCTGCACAGGGCTTGGGTTTGAAGCTGCTGCTGCAAAGTTGGGTCCTGGGTTGGAAATCCTTACTTTCAAACCACGGGTATTCTGAAGTTTGTGGGTATGGTCCTGTTGTTTCTTGAAAGTACTCAAGCAATTTGCGAGCCTGTACTTGCACTCAAAGCCACATGTGCTTTTGAAATGTTTCTGCCTGAGAGAGGCCAGACCGATTTCTCCTCCGGCGCCCCATTGCTCCAGGAGGAGGGTGGAGGGTTTCCTGCCCCCTTCTCTGCAGATCCCTTCATTAACTGCATCTGCCCTGGTATAAACATTGCCTGCTGTGGTGCCAGCTCTTTTCAGGTCCTTCCCATCATGGTGACAGCCCTCCTGGTTTCGTTTTCCTGGCAAAGCTCCGGGGACAGGTGGTGGGTCGTGCTGTGCTCCAGCTGGCAGAGGAGCAGTGAAGAAGGGGCTGCACACCACAGCCGACAGCGATGTCTGGCTCGCGAGACAGCTGGCACCGGCCTGCCATCTGGCAAACAAGGCTGCGTGTCACAGCCTCATGCCGAACCAGCAGTTCCCTTTCCGGGGCCTGGGGAGCGTCCTGGCTCCCACGCGTGCACAACTGCCCGGGGCTTGGCACGGAAGCAAGCACTGGAGCATCAGACCCTAGCTTCTGGTGCCACCCTGTGCTTTGCTGATGAGGTCTGGTGTGTCCCACAGCCATCATGTGGCAGAGCTTAGGAAGAGGGTGCTGAAATCCTGGCCATAGGAAGGTTTCGGTCTGCGGTCGCTGTCCTGGCTGTAAACTAAAGCACTGCCAAGGTTTCTCTCTGTAACAAGGGTCCCTTCTTTGCTCTTCTGCACTGCTCCGGCAAGCCCCAGCTGCTTGTCCTGGCGGTCTGTAAGCTTTATCATAAAAACTCAGTCCCGAAATGCCTGTGCATGGGGTGGGATGGGAGGACCGCTCAGCATCAAACCTGCCCTCTTGGAGCCTCCCACCAAGAGAGGGGAGCTGAGCCGTGTCCAGGCTTTCCTCAGGCATTCCAGCTGCCCCCGCAGTTTGCAGCTGGCCTAGATGCCATCGTCCGGGTGGTGTTCAGGGGGACTCGCTGCGGATGTCCTGTGAGTGCTGCGAGGGAGTGCTCAGGCTGGAGCTCAGTATGTCACAGGCACACCAGCCCAGTGCGGCAACACCAGCAACAGGTAAGAAGCTGCTGATGTCAACTGTTAAATTTAAGTCACTTAACTGTTTTTATTTCTTTTTAAATTAGGATGGAGAAGAAGAATTTAACCGTGCTAAACTGCTGAATATAGGATTCGCAGAGGCTTTGAAAGAGTATGATTATGATTGCTTTGTGTTTAGTGACGTAGACCTCATCCCAATGGATGACAGGAACACCTACAAATGTTACAGCCAGCCACGGCACCTCTCTGTATCCATGGATAAATTTGGATTTCGGTGAGTTGCCTTTTGGAGGGGCATTTTGTTCCTAGTATTGCCGTGAGCCCAGCAGGCCAGGCGCAACGTCGCACATCCCCACCCACCATCCAAAGCATGGGAGAGCGTCTCTGGCAAAAGCTGGTCTTGGCATGCACGTCCCTGTGGGGAGCCTGTGGCTGCGAGCGGGATCAGCTGGAGGGGAGGAAGGAGGCGAGGCACGACTGGGCAGTTTATTAAAATTCACAGCTCCTGGAAAGTGAAATGTAGGGCAGGGAAAAACGAAGAGCCCGTCGTTTTGCAGATGCCCGTGTATCCCTTCTTGTGTTTCAGCCTGGAAGCTGGAAGACAGCTAGTGTTTCCACCCAGTCTGAAAAGTGAGACACTCTCACACAGTGAGAATTATGTGCAGCTTTAAAAAGACTGCATAAGATGCTATTTTAAGAGCAAAACAAAATATTTTTGGCTGTTCGATTTCGGGCCACTGAGGGACCTGCCCTGGTATCCGCAAGCAATACAAAACGAAATGCCTTTCTGTATACGTTTGGGTTCAGCAAGCTGCTGCAAACAAAAATGTGTCTTGCTGTTCTCCAAGGGAGAGTTTTAAAGCTCATGTATAAAGTGAGAACCAGTTGTGACCCCATGGTGGCCATCAGGGCTAAAGATAACAGCAGTGGTGCTGATGGCAGGACCCATACACGCTCCACTCCAGACCCATGCCCCGCTTGGAGTGGGACTGTCACCGGCACCGCAGCACTTGCAGTTTTTTCCTGCAGATAGGTGAAGCTTAGAGCAGCACTGCAGGCCCCGGGGGGCTTCTTCTGCTTGCTGAAGCAGAGGCAAGGTCTGTGGTAGGTCCTGGTGATCCCTGCATGGACCCTCCCCTGGTGCAGTGGGTCTGAATTTCTTCTGTCTCCGATCCCTTGCTGGATCGTTCCCTGTTTTGAGCAGGAGCTGGTTGGCTTCGTGTGTGCAAGGCTGTGCTGCCAGCTCAGTTTTGGGCTGCAGGCTTTCCTTTGGGGCACTGGGGAGCATGGAGGCGAGTGGCAGAGCTGCAGGAAGAGAAGGTTCTGTGCCACCTCTGATGCCTCGCTGAGCTCTTGTCTCTCCTGGGACAGGCATGTCACCATCTGATATTCGGTGAGGTGATGTGCATTTCACCGGTCTGTCCTTTGAGGACAGTGAACTTCTTAGTGAAAGGCTGCAGAATACTTTCCAATGATATTTGGGACCAAGCCCACCAGCTCCCTCTGCCTCAGGTGAGTCCAGGGCACCAAAGCAGCTCCCTGCTGCAGGGAGGCACCTTGCAGCAGGTGCTGGCTCGCCCTGGGCTGGAGTGAAGGGCAGCAGCAAGCCCTTTTCGGGTGGGCAGGCTGCTCCGTGGCTAGCACCTCTCCTCTTCTCATGGGCTTTTCTCCCTGCTTCCAGGTTGCCTTACAATCAGTATTTTGGAGGCGTGTCTGCATTGAGCAAAGAGCAGTTCACAAAGATCAACGGGTTCCCAAACAATTACTGGGGCTGGGGTGGCGAAGATGATGACATTTATAACAGGTAAGTAAATGCCTTCCTTGGCACCCAGAGTGCCTCCAGGTTGGGATGAGCACAGACCAGGTTGGGAGGCGGTGGAGGGCACAGGGTGACTTCACGCCAACTGTGGGAACCTCCCCTCCAGGTGGGGGACAGAGGCGGTGTGTGGGCAATCTGCTTACTCAGCCAAAGTGTGTTCCTGCCAAGTGCTGGCACCCCCATTCCGCAGCTCCCAAGGTGTGCTGGGGAGTGGGTCTGGCTGGAAAAACTCCCACCCCTGCCCCACACACACGTCTCTCATTAGCTGCGCAGCCTTGCAAGCATCCACACCGGTGCACAGGTTGGAGCAGCGCAGGTTGGAGCAGCACCCTTCTGGGTCTCCCAGGGCTGGCCAAAGGAAGGGGATTTGGGGTGCACAGCAGGGTGAAGACCTATGCCCACCTAGCCCAGTGCAGCCTGAGGCTTGCCTGTGTCTGCAGCAGATCCCTTTGTTCCCAGGAGAGCTTCATTTTTCAGGCTGTAAATGGCTCTAAGTAATGCTATTTGAGCTGTCACTTCGTACCCAGAAAGAAGCCAAATAAGGCTCAGAACTGCAGGAGAGGGGGAAGGTGTTGGCAGAGGACAGGCTGGGACCACCCCTGCCTTAAGACTGGGGCAGAGAGTGGACATGGGGTTGTGCTACCTTATGGCTTCACGTCCCCTGGGCGGTTGCTGTGTGAAATGATTGTGGGGAGCTTGGATTTGGGAAGCCCTTTTCATGTTTCTCGATGGCAAAACCACTCTGCGTGATCTTTTCTCTGGGCTTTCCGAGCTCTTCTGTGCTTCCGGAAGGGTCTTCCTAAAAGTGCTTCTAACTTCCTGAGGTTCAGCACTTTTGTTTAATAAACCAAGCAAAGGACAACCTTCTAGTGGGGTGGAGCATTCAGAGCAAGGTAGTAGTCCTCTCTTTTTGGGACACTCAGGTTTTGAGGAGCAGAAGATGCTATATAGAAATGAAAAGGGAGATGCAAAGAGAAAGAATCTGGCTACTTTTCCATTGAAGATGTCCATGAAGTGCAGGTGCCTTGCAGAGAGCATGTGAACAAAGGCGGGCTGCTCCTCACCTGATGGGTCCCAGTGGACCGTTGTGGCCCTGACCATGTGTCCCCTCCGTGCTGCTTCACCATCGTTCACTTCAGCTTCTACCAGCACTGCAGCTTTCACATCCCGAAAGATGAATCTTCTCCTGGCACCTTTCGAGATGGGTTAAAAATTAGATGCCTCTCATTCAAATTCCAGTCTACAGCCCGGAGCAAGGTTAATGCTCTGGGGTGTTGCAGGAGCTGGTGGTGCATTTGAGGGTGTGGTGAATTGGCAGATCCTTGGTGTGGGCAGAGGGACATCTCTTTGCCCCATGCTGATGTGCTCATGTGGAAGGGGACTGGCTTTCCCGCCTTTTGGCGTTAGCAAGCCTACAAAAGC
This sequence comes from Tauraco erythrolophus, assembly GCF_009769465.1. Taxonomy (NCBI): domain Eukaryota; kingdom Metazoa; phylum Chordata; class Aves; order Musophagiformes; family Musophagidae; genus Tauraco; species Tauraco erythrolophus. The sequence continues at coordinate 50,215,855 of NC_141496.1, read as the reverse complement.
ACTAGTGACATCCTCGGGAGGAAAAAAAACCCAAACAAACAAAAAAACAACAACAAAAAAACCCCAACCAACCAAACAAAAAACCCCCAAACAAACAAAAAAGGCAAAACCTTCAAAACCAATGGCTGTTTGTGGAAGGTGTGGCAGAGCATCCCACATCCGTCACCTGTCACGCATGTTTAATGTACTCACTTTTTACAGGCTGGTGTTTAAAGGCATGGGGATATCCCGTCCAGATGCCATCATTGGGAAGTGCAGAATGATTCGGCATACCCGGGACCAGAAGAACGAACCCAACCCTGAGAGGTGCGTCTCCCCCATCCCGCAGCTGGACGCCTCCCGCCCTTGCTGCTCCGGCTGCTTGGCTTTCTCTTAGCCGCGCAAAAAGCCCAATCGCAGAAAGCCTGTGGCCATCTCCTCCCGTGCTGACCCCTCTGTCCCCTGCGCTGTAAACTGCCCTCTTCCCCTCACCGGTTTGTTACCTTATTACAGATCTTTTCCCCAAGATTTCACTATGGCACGAATGCATCTCACCTTTTTTTATTTTATTATTATTTCTTTTTCTTAAACGCAGCAAATTAAGCTCTGAGCAATTCTTTCCAGCTTGTCTTTGGCATATAAAACCTGTGCTCTAGTGCAGAGCTGGAAAAGGACCTGTGTGATTTAAAAGTTCGGCTGCTTTTTCTTGGCTAAAAATTGAGTCCACAGGAATGCCTTTGCCCGTTGCTCAGGCTGGCCTAATCTGGGAGTTTATGGGACCTGTCCCGGTACTCAGGGTACTCAGGTTCTACCTAAAACACCGGAGATGCCACCTGAGAGGCTGTGAAAATGTCATGAGAAGTTCGAGTTGTTTAAACTTTTTTTTTTTTTCCTTTCTTTTCCTCCCCTCCCCTTCTTTCTTTGGTTTGTTTTTTTTCTCCCCTTTGCAGGTTTGACCGAATTGCTCACACAAGGGAGACAATGAGCTCTGACGGCTTAAACACACTATCCTACAAGGTGTTAAGAACTGACAAGTACCCTCTGTATACAAAGATCACAGTGGATATTGGCTCACCAAATAGCTAACATCACAGACACAAGAGAGACCTCGCCTATGTTGCCCAGAACATCTGGCCTCACTGATGCTTTATATCTGCTGGTTTTATAACAGTTGCAATGAACTTAAAAAAAAAAAAGGCCTTTTATGGCATGCCAAAGTGTCTCCAAATTGGTTGGACAAGTGCTTTTTTTTTTTTTTTTTAATTCCAGACTTGACTTCACACAGCTTTCTAGCTCTCCATTGTTTAGTAAGTCCAGAAGCTGTACATAAGAGTTGTAAATATTTACTTTGCCAGAAAATGTTGAATCTGATCTATTTGATACAGTGCTCCCCATATTGAGTTAATAGCTGGACCCAAATTTTACCGATTACAACTGTGATGTATCAGCAGTTACTGCCTATGATATTTTAAATGTGGTGGATGAAAGCATTCCTTTTACTTCATTCCTGGTTTTACTTTATGAAGGATGTAAAATGCTGCTAAAATTGTACAAGTTTACGCTTTGCGTCAGATTATTTTTTTAACGGAGACAATATAATATTTTTTTTTCTCATAGTGACCAAAACAAACATCGTCTCTGTGTGCAGAGCAAGTGTTGAACAATCAAGACTGGATTCAATGAATATCATTATTTCTTTTAGTCTCAAGGGCAGTTTTGAGTGAGTTGAGCCAGAGTTTGCCAGGATTTGCCAGTGAGCTCTCTGCGTTGGGTGAGAGCTACGCAGGTGGCATCTGCATAAACCACTGGCTTCAGATAATCTTACTTTTGGATTTGATAGTGACTTTTTGCCTCAGCGAAACAACAGCTAGGGTTTTTTGTGGGGCAAGTGGGGGTGGTTTTGTTTTTTTTTTTTCCCTGAAATGGTTGAATTTAATCACACGATGAAATTATGGCCTTAAAATGTGCTGACACTTGTTGACAGTGGCAGAAAGTTACCATGCTATTTAATCATTGTCCCAAGCTTCCTAAACCCAGATTTCTTCTTGTAAGGTCATGCATAAAACTTGAATTCACTTATTACTTTTGTTGTTGTTGTTGTTGTAACATTTTAATAACTTTTTAAAGTAATTTGTATATCATAAGCAGTATATTTAATACCAATTAAACTAGGGTGCAGCATAATAGGATATGATTCAAGGCCTCCTTTATCTTCAGACTAGTAGGCTTTTTATGTGCGTCATTATGTGTAAGCCATGTATTGTATCTGCTCAGCGTACTTGTGCGTGAAATCTCCTGCGGTGCTGAGATACTCACAGCAGGGCTGACATCCAATTGATTTTTCTTTGCCTAAAGCCTGTTGCAACGTGTGTCCTCTATCAGGAGGCTCCCTTCTGATTTTCTCAGGCTTTGAGAATCATGCACGTTTTGGAGTACTACTTTTTGTCAGTGCGCCAGGACACCACCTGTACAGACACCCTGCTTTTCCTTCCTGTGACCGTACGAAAGCCTCAAGCGCTGACACTCTTGGAGCTGGTTTAAATGTTTTAAAGCTCTCAGCCAGAACTGAGAACTGAGAACTGAATTCCTTCTGGCCAGTGCTTTGCCACCAGCTCTGACCACAGCAATTTGCACTTCCTTGGCCTGTGCTGAAGGCTGTTGAAATCAGGGACACTTGTCATATTGGGGATCATCTTCAGCACTGCCTCCTTTTTTTTCCCCCTTTTTTTTGTTTGTTTGTTTTTGTTTTTTTTTTTTTTTTGTTGAGACCTGAAGGTTTTGCTGAACCCTTGTGCTGCAGGGGTGGGATCCTGCAGGGGCTGGGGACAGTGCATTTCTTCTTAGGCCACCAGTGGCTGAAAGTATGCACGGAGACTTTAATTACCAGCGAGACACCCAGATGCCTTTTCAGTCTCACTTTGAGAAAGTGTTCGCCCCCTTCGCTTAAAAGCTCTTGCCGGCCAGACTTGCTGCTCCATTCGTGCTGGGTGCTGAGCGAAGGTGGGCTTGCGTGGAGCAGGAGCGAAGCGCAAGGAAACCAGGGCTGTGTTTAAGAGCCGCTCTCTTGCGCTTATTGTTGCATTAAAAAAATGAGTCCTTTTTGGCAGGTCAAGCTCCAGCTCTTGCAGATACAAAGGGGTACAAGAAGAGGATGTGTTACAGGAGTCAGGTCAAATGTCTGCCTGTGAAACATCGGTGTGGCTGTAGTCTGCACCAGTAACGGAGACGCAGGCGAGGACTTTGTTTTTATTTTTTTTCAAAGGTGCCTTAGAAGCAGGGCCCCGCTCCCACAGGTGTCAGATCAGCACCAACACTCACCGAGGCTCCACTGAAAATCCCAGGTCTCTGCAGAGAGCACCCCGATTTTGTGCTGAGCCTTTTGTAGGTTGAAGAGTCAGGACCTCCAGCGGCAGTGGTGTCTGTCTGCTCACATGCTATGCAAAGGGGCTGCCTGTTGTAACTCAGTGGTTAGTTTTGGGGAGGGGGGTGGTCATTGCCTTAGAATTCTCTGAAGATTAGGAAAAAAGTGAGTGTAACAACTTGTCGTTTCGCTGCGTGCCGAAATCATTGAGTATCATGGAGGTGGTCTGCGCACTTGTTTCTGGCTGTTGCAATCAAAGGTTTCTACACATGTGCCTTGAAAGAGGAGAGCAATGGAAACTGGAAAACCAGGAAAAGTGAAAAGCGTTTTCGGCCGAGAGACACTAGCAATGCAAGAAACTGTCGCCTAGTTTCTACTGCTAAAGCCACAAGCCACGTAAAAGCCGAAGATGCCTTTCATTGCTTGTTTCACCCTTCCATGCTGACCCGTGATTTCTGGATCTCATTGTCCCTGTGTAAACTGTTATCGGTCAAACTCACAAAACACTCTTGACTCAACTTGGCCATGAAATTTCTCTCCCTAGGATTTTTGGGGGTCTTTTCTAAAAAAAAAAAAAAAAAAAAAAAAGCCTTTTCATCTTGCACAGAAGTGTTTTGGCCATGATCTGTGGTGGATGGTGTTTTAGCCTTTCCCGTACTGCTAGCAACATTCAAGTGATACTGTGTTTAACAGTTGAAATCCAGAACAGATAGCTGCAAAGGAAAGCCCAGTGCTCGGTTTCTTCAGGATTACTGTTTGCTTGTTAGGAGGAGGGAGGGTCCTGGCATGCAGCTTTTCCCTAGAATGTTACTTGTGTACTGGACTGCTTATGGGTTTCCTGTAGATGGTTTTGCTTTTGCATTTTATCATTTATATATTGACAGATGTATAATCCGATGTTCCTACTTTACTATTGATATCGAATAAAGTATTTTGAGTTATGACGTCTGGCTGTGTCACTGTGAATCACCACTCCAGCTAAGTGGGTTTCTGGCTGATGGGGTGGATTGGGCCATGTCTTACCTCCTTCTGTTAACTTTTTCCAGCTTCTCCCCCCGTCTCTGGCTGCCCCTCTGAGGGAATTTCTCTCTCTCACTGCAAAATTTTTACTGGCATTAGAGAAACAGATCCAAGAGTCCCCACATGACACCAGAAAACTGCAGGATGGTCCGTTTACCTGCGGGTAGGGGGACAGCGTGCAACCCCCTCCTGAAACCAGGCAGGAGATGCAAGCTCTCACCCAGGCTGTCAGCTGCTTGGGGGAGACAGGTCACTGCTTGCTCCCGGGTGCTTGAGGGTTTCGCTAGAGCATGGAAATGGAGAACTCATTCCTGCAAAACTGATGAAAACATTTGCCTATGTTCCTTGGCACTTTCACATGGAAACAGTTTCCATGGAAGAGATCTTTCTGGCTGCAAGGCTGTGGATGAGGCTAGGGCAGTTGATGTGAGGTCCCCAGTGCTCTATCCAGGGAGAGGTGGGCTTGTTCTCAGCTGGGACCAGCTACCAGCCTTTGAGGCCCAGGCCGGAACAGTGGGCAGGACATCCCCAACCAGTACAGTTGCTTGGAGGCATGCCCTGAAGACCAGATTGACAGAGGGCACTGGCCTCTGCCTGTTCCATCCCCCAGGGCTGGCTACTGGGGCACCGGGCATAGTGCAGGAGCATGGTTGCATGGAAGTTGCCAGCAACTGGGGTACAGCAGAGGGCTTGGACAGGGACATGGTGGGGGAAGGTGGGTGGTCCCTGTGGCATCTTTCATTGGCTTTTAGACCTTGAAAGGTGTTGCAGTGGTATCTACAGGCAGAAAAATGGTGCAAGAGAGACTTTCCACCTTCTTCTGCTTCCATCCCCAGAGTATTGAGCTGTTCCTCCCCTCTTCTGCTCCAGTGGGTGAGGACTGGGTGTGAGTCACACAGCTCGGTGGCTGGAGGAAGCCCTGTGTGGAAATTTTATCCCTGCTGAAAGAGGCAGCTGAGAAGCGTCAGTAGGATTTCACCCTTCTCCACACTGTTTACCAAGGCTCCCCTGGACCAGATCAGCATGTGGCTTGTAAAGGATCTCTTGACTGTTGCTGTGAGACCATGCTTGCTCTAGCAGAGCTTCCGCTCCCACCTCCAGCCCCACCTGCCTGCTGACGGCCAGGATGGGTGAGCAGAGGTCTCTGACATTTATCCCACATTTACTCTGCTACGCCTTCCTGTTCTCCAGCCCACGGGGAAAAGAAAAATAATGAGGCTGTTGTTAGAAGGAGGAAAAGGGCTAAGCTGGAGTTTACTAACCCCTTTCACCCCCTTGGAAGGAATCTGAAGTGGGTGTGCTTGCCCTTTACTCTTGCTCTGTGTCTTAGCACAGCAGTGCTGACACTGGATCCGTTCTTACTTGTCTGCGTCCAATTTGCAGAATATCTGTACACTCAAGGACAATGCACCTGTACGAGACCTGTCTTCTGTCCACCCAAGGCAGCAGCCCCGCTGCTGGAGCCTGCTTTCCTTTTCCGTCCACTGCACTCAATGTCACTACCAGCAACACAGATGTTAGCACACAGAGACAAGATCTCTGCAGAGCCAGAGGTGACTGACTTCTCAAGCCTGCACTAGATCTTGCAGTGAAGAACTGAGTGGCGAAAACAAGGGACTGGGCTTAACTCTAAAGCCTGGTCCTATGGACTCTTCCTGGTTACCTTCCTGCCCTTCACATGCTTGAAAATGATCTCCAAGAGGTCTTGCTCCATGATTTTTCCAAGAATGGAGGTGTTGCTTACAGATTGCTATTTCCCAGATACTTCTCCTTGCCTTTCTTCAAGGTGGGCATAATATTAGCCTTTTCAGTGAGCCCTTTCCCAGTTGCCATGATATTCTACCATGACTGACGACAGCTTCATTCACATCAATCAGCACTGTTAGCTCCTATGAGTGAGTGCTATCTACTCCGGAGTATATGAGTGTGTCTAGTTTCTCTAGGCAGTCCTTAAATCCTAGGTTTGTCCCTCCTATCTCCTTCCCGAACCATAGAATCATAGAATCATAGAATGGTTAGGGTTGGAAGGGACCTCAAAGATCATCTAGTTCCAACCCCCCCTGCCATGGGCAGAGAAATCTTCCACTACACCAGGCTGCCTGCAGAGATCTGGGAGCAGGCTTTGCTGGTGAAGATGCCACAAAAATCCATTGATCATTGTAGTCTTTTCCATATTGTCCAGCACGATGCTGTCTCCCCCATCCGTCCATGGACATGCGTTTTCCTCAATTTCTAGCATGCCTGCAGAGCCCCGTTGTACTACCCTTGATGATCCTCGCTAGCCTGAGCTGTAGGTGGTCTTGGACTTGCCTGATACCAAGTAACCAAGCAAGCAATGTTTACCACATTGTTTTGCTGTCTATTGTATTTCCCATACTTACAGGCATATTTTTTTGCATTTTAATGCGAGAACCTTCCTTTTTAGTCAAGCAGGACTGCTCTTGACATCTCCTGTCTTCCTGCAGAAGGGAAGGCCTGGGAGATTCAGGATGGACACTGTGAGAAACCCCTTCCTTGAGAGGGTGGTGCAGCCCTGGGACAGTGGATGTCCTTAATACCTGGGAGGTTCCAAGGGTCAGTCAGCGGTTCCCAAGCATCTAACTGATACAGCAACAAACCAGACCCTGAGAAGCACCAAGCCAGAGCCAGTGGAGCAGCAGGAGAGCACAGTCCCTGTGCAAAAAGACACTGCTGCTTTGGTGGCGAGGAGCTAGGGCCATGAATGACACCGGCAAGCCTGGAGAGGCTTGCAGGACACTGCCAGGGAAAGAGCATGGAGCTGAATAGTTGCCTCTGCTTTCAAAACCTGCTTCGCACTGTGTTTCAAAAGCCAAAACTTGGCATGGTATCTACCATTGCGAGCGTCTGCCTGGATGCAGGAGAGAAAGGGAGGAGCTGTGGAGCTTTTCCATGCTTGGGTCCAACTCATCCAGAGCTGGCAAAGGGATGCTGAGCCTATGTCTGGGAGCATTTCTTCCAGGCGTCTGTGGAAGTGCTGGCTTCTGGCAGGTAGGACATCACAATAAGAGCTCACTAATGGGTTTTTTTTAAACCCTCCAGCTTTCTCTTGAGATGGAGAGCTTGGTCAAAAAATGGCTTTTTGACAGCTTGGTCAAAAAATGCAAAACACTGGCAGACTCCCATGTGAAGCAGAGATAGGCTGAAATGTCATCCCTCTAGCAGCACTCCACCTATCAAATGCCCCAGTTCTCTTTTCCAAACCACAATATGGAGCAGGAAAAAACCTTACTTAAAATAAAATAATAAAAAAGAAGTCATCATCACCATATCTCTTTGCCATGGGATTCAGTGGCTGCTGTAAGGGAAGGGCACTGGCCAGTCCTCACAAGGAAAAGCAGTGCTGACAAACAGGGTCTGGGGTCCAAGCATCACTCCAGGGGCAGGATGTTCTCAGGCAGCCTGGGTCGAGATGTCTCTACAGTGTAACTATTGTCCTCCCCATCCCCAGAAATACTCTCAGAGATATGTGAGCCCAACGAAAAGTGTGATGTCACTAAGCCTCACTGCCTGGGGACATGCTTGAGACAAGGAAGCGCCAAGTGTGTGTGAGGACACCAATGGCACAGGTGAGATGGGGTGTGGAGGTGAAACAAGCCCCCGGATGCCGTTGTGCTCTCAGAATGTCTGAGTTTTGCCCATTTCAGGTGGAATACACTGACTTTCCACCTGTGTCTGTACAACTCAGTCTTTCACCTAGCTGCTAAAAGTTTGCACCACATATTTTCCAGATCTGGGTGGTTTTCTAAAGTTTAGTCTAAGCTGAAGTCTTACTACAGAGCACAAAGCTGAAGGTATGGGTTGGGTGTTTCTAAAACAATAGGAAAGGGAAAACTACAGCTTCCACCTCACCTGGACAAACCCCCGAGTGACCTAGTGTGAACTGAGATTTACCTCAGCTTTGAGCAAAGGCATTGAGCAAGAGACCTCCAGAGATCCTTCCCTGCTTAAATAATTCTAAAACATCATTCATTCCCTTAGAAAACACAGTTGCTGAGGCAGCGATTGAATGTGGTTTGGCTACCTCTAACTTGCATGAACACTGTGGTACTTCTCACTAGGAATTCTACAGAAACAAGGTCTCAGCATGCCTCGTTGATATAACACAGCTTGCCCAGGTAACGTGGCAACGTGAAATTGGGATTGCTCAGGGAGGTCCACCTAGCAGCCCTCGAAGTTGTGATCTCATTGAAATGAGAATTTCTGAGGGACAAGCAGCCAGGTGATTGCAGCACTGGTGTGAAACCAGTGAGGGTGCAAGTCCTCAACACATAAAGGGCAGACGGATATCAGAGCCAGTGGTGGCAGCTGCAGATCACAGGGCTGTACCCAGCCGACACGGCACTCTGCCTGGAGTTTGCCCTCTTCAAAGTCAGCTGCTTCGAAAATGAGTGTGTCTGAAACACTGCCACCAGCCCACCTTGGAAGTGTTTCGCTAAGGAGTGCTCTGTCCCACCGACGCTAGACTATAACACATCAACTTGATACATAACAGAGCTTCACTGAAGACAGGAGCATTAAACAGGAGAACTGTGCACAAAAATCCTTGCTCAGACACGTTCATAGCATTGTGCACCCGCCTGGGTGACACCAGCAGCTCAAAAGAGTTTTGTCAGGTGTGATGACAACCTGGCAAATGGTGAGAATCTCCATCCTAGGAGATGTTCAAATGCCGTCCGGACATGGTCCTGGGTGACTGGCTCTGGGTGGCCTTGTCTGAGCAGGGAGGCTGGACGAGATGATCTGCAGAGGTCCCTTGCAAGGCTGGATCAGACAATCTGCAGAGGTCCCTTCCAATCTCAGCTGCTCTGTGGCTTCATGTGGTCCCCAGGAGAGTGGGGCTGCATGGAGCAGGGGCACTCACAGCCCCACAGTCATCCTGCAGCAGTGATTCTGTGAGCAGAAATCCCCAGAAACACACCACATGCAGCATCCTGGCACTTCTTCGAGGTGTCTGAGTTTCTAAGCAGCAATTTGCTGCCATCCTCCACCCCCTTCCCTGCACGGTGATGGCGGGTGTTGCTTTCCCACGCTGCAGCAGGCGCCCGACCCTGTTGCGCGAATGTGTTTCTCATTGTTCAGCTGCTGCTGCTTTTCTTTGGTATGCTTAACTCAGGCTTTTCCCAGCTTTTGAGGCTGCACACCTAATCGACCAACAGTGAGTTATTTATAGCCTTGGAGTCTCTGATTTCGACCTGTTCCAAAACTTTCAAGGCCTCTACCGCTATTGCACTCACATTGCACGTTAATAATAAGAGACACCCAGTACTGCAGCCCATTTCACACACCAGCACTTGTGACAAGCTGGCAACAAGTATGACAGGCATGGTCCTGGTGCAGTGAGCATCCGCTGTTTTAGCGTAAGGACTGAGGCCGTTACCAGCAGTGGCAATGTCCTTCCTGATGGAACCCTGGCTGACAGCAGCAGGTGATAGAAAAGCAAGTTAGAAGCCTCAGAACACCACGAAAAGCCTTTTGCTGGCAAAAGCACATCTTGCAACAAGGCACAAAGCTCACTGGGGGACCCTGTGGGAAAATGGAATATTTATTTTGAAACTAAGCTGATTTCCTCACTGCCAGACCCTATGTCCCATTACTCATGAGGATGTCCAAGATGGGAGCATTCGAGTGCTCTGTCCAGGATGCAAGCACCAAAATGCAAGCAGTCTGTCCAAGGACGCTTAACGATGACACAAGAGTAAAAAGGGACACTCACTACTGAGGTTTTTGCCATGGATCCTGGGTTGTTTCCTTTGGAACTGTGTGCTGCTTTTGAGTCTTGCCTTTTTGCACCCGTTAGGAGCCGATAGTGATCCTGATCTCCTCTTTTTCCACCCTGCTCCTCTTCTGGGAACCACTAAGATGCACTCACTGTTCTTTGTCTCCTTATCAGGACATTTATTGTTTCCTACCCTGTTCCCTGTCTTCCCATCACTATATTTAACAGCTCCAGTATGGCCTGCTTTAGGCTGTTGCATGTTTGAGACCATCCTTGGTTTTGGGGTGGTCTGGAAAGCAGTGGAACCCGTGTAATTAGCTAATGCAGGTGCCGTCCACGGCTGCCCACCCTGCGGCTGCTCCTGCCGCTTCTTGCAGGTGCTGCTGTACCCACACACTCTCCATCCACACCAGTCAATGTTTTCTTTGCAATCTCTTGCAGAAAAAGAAAACCAGCAAAGTAATTCCAGCATGAAGATAAAAGAAGTAAGGGCAAGGGAACCGTTGGCCACTTATCCAAGCTCAGGATCAACAAAGAGACAGAAAACTGCTATTGAAGTCAGCCGCAAGGCACAGCATTGTCAAACTCACTTGTTTTCTTCTATTCTTCTTCCTTCAAAAAAACCCAGCACAGGATTATTGCTTCAATCCAATAAAGGGAACGGTGTTTCTGTTACATAATCTGATTTCCTCAAAGCATTTTTGACTTAATATCACTTGATGCTTTGGTAAGACCCATGCCTTATGCAAAAGAAACAGAGCCTAAATGTGGTTCGGTGACCTTTTGAAAAGTAGCTGTTACAAAACCTTCACGAAGTTTGCAGATGGCAGAAACATGGTGGCACGGCAAATAATGGCTCTCTGTTACAGGAGGGTCTGGATCTGAATAAATCACTACAGTCTGGTGAAATTAACTTTAATAAATAAATGACAGAAGTGCAACCGGAGGCCAATAATGCCAGATGTGAGATCTGCCTTGGAAAGCAATGTTGCAGAGAGACTGAAGAGTATCTGTGGGTAACACCATGAGCTCTTTGTGCTGCAGTTAATAGGGATAATGCAACCTCCAGCTGTAAGCAAATGGGTAACGGTGTCAGAAACAGAGGGAACTTGCTTCTGTGCATGGCCCTGGACAGAAAACCACTCTGTTGCTGTTTGTATTTCCAGAGGAACAAGGAAACGTGCATATTCAAAGAGGCTGTAGCAATGAGCAAGGAGTGCTACAGCAAGAAGACTGCCTTGTGCAGCACACGCGAAAGGAAGAGAGTGTCTCTGAGCCCTGCTCAGAGGTACAGCACAGCAAAAGGGAAAGCTTTGATAGTTCCCTCTGGCCTTTGGTCTTTCCATCAATAAGGTCCGTGCTTTGCTCCTTTTTTTCCCCTCACACTGGATATGTCTCTGGGGAGGAGGTATCAACAGCTTTGCAGGTAACTTCTGTGGCTCTGCGTGGTGACAGAGACTATAAACCAGGGCTCAGGCTGTGGAGCTGGTTGTCTGTGGGGGTCAGGTAAAATATCCCCTTTCCTGGCCAACTGCATTTTCTTTTCTAAACCCTCAAAACTGTTTTATCAGAGATGAAAGCGCTGAGCAAGTTTGGCATGGCAGTGAGCGAAAATGACCAACATGTGCAGAGTGGTCTAATGGCACAAGGTGGACAAGCAAAGCTCAGCACACCCGTGAGCTGGGATACACCTGCACGTCTGAGGCCATTCACCTGGGTGGATGACCATCTCAAAGGGCTGAAATTTTTAATTCTTAATCTTCTCTGTGCAGGCTCTTGCCAGATCTCAACACTCAGGGTATCCCCTTTGTTTGTAGGTGCACAGCAAGAGCCCTGTGACTTGAGTGTATCGAGAAAGCTGGGTGAATGCCGTGCATCCACCTGCCCAAGCACTGTCCCTCCATCTTTCCTTCTGCAGATTGTCCAGCCAAAGGTCCTATTTTCTCTTACCGTTTCTTTGCCAAGCCACAGCTGTGCACAGTCCTGGGAGAGTAACCTCGGCTCTGCCAAATCCCTTACCGCCTGTCAGCAAGAGAACAGCCTCTCCGTAAGCATCAGGTGCAAAAGCCCCAGCGTGGGGTCAGCAAAAGTGGATGCAGACATCTGGTTTTAGCAAAGCAGTTCTTCCTGAACTCCCAGTCAAGAGAAGCGCAGTTTTTCCTCTGTCCCTGGGAGGAGGGGACTAGACCCCGGACCTCAGACGTTTTCCAGCCGAACATTTACACAAGGCCTTCTGCAGTCTGCCAGAGGAGTCCCACGTGGCCAGATAGACATTAAACAGAGCTGGTCCCCAAGGGGAGCGGTGGCGAGGACAGGGGAATCTTGGCAGCTGAGTGCAACACAGCCCAGGACAGGGAGGAAAGCAGATAAGCCCCCAAAAGTCCTGCTAGGAGGACGGGTCAGGATAGCTGCACGGCTCTCCAAGGAGACACCTGAAACCCACGTGCGCTCTTGGCAAAACAGCCTTGGGACCACAAAACCAGAGGGAAGCCCAGTGGATGGCTGCCCAGGAGAGGAGCTGGGGTGGCTCATATGCGGAGGGGAGTGGGGGCAGAGGCCGTCCTTCGGCCCGACCCCTCTGGTGTATTTCTTTTCTCCCTGCATCTGCCCCAGAGCTGCCTCCCCAGCCCCCACCAGCAAAGCTGATGTTAATGCAGCACCAGCTGCCCAGGGGTGGGGGAGGTGGGCTGCAGAATCCCGTCCAAAACCAGCCGGAGCCAGAGGAGCTGGCTTGGTGCAGCTGCCAAGTCGACCAACTTCTCCTTATCTCTGTTGTGATTATTTCCTGCCCCCCCTCCCCGCACTGCATTCCTCGAATAGCAATGTTTGTTTTGGAAATTCTTCTCCCAACAGTTTCAGGCTGGAAATCGGGAGGATGCAGGAGCAGGATGGGGACAGAGGTTGCACTTGTCCTGGTCCTGTGCAGCAGGTTGCCCGTGTTTACTCACGTTGGTCCCACCGAGGTGGCTGGGGGAATCAATGCCCCAGTCCTGCAGCTGCTAAGCATGTGGTTTGTGTTGTCCCATCACTTAGGTTCCCTTTGTGGTTCAGCACTTTGCTGCACAGCAGTGATGGCGCAGCAGAGCAGCCCACTCCCTCCACCCTGCTGCCCCAAATCCCAACCCCTGCCCTGGCTTCCGGACTCTGCACACCAAAGAAGAAAGTGATTCCTATGGCAAAGGACCACAGCTTGGCAGAAGGGATCTGGCAGCAACGCTGCCAAGTCCCTTGGCACATTTTGCTCTCTCTGGTGGCTACCATACTCTATTTTGTGTTATTGCCCATGAAGACATTCATAGCTGTGCTGGTTGAAGCAAGCCATGCAATCAAAGATGAGTTGGTGAGCACGCTGAGGACAGCTCATCTTTGACAGCTCCTCAGAATGCTGAGCATTGGAGGACAGCTGGTGATGAAGGGTTTCATTGGCTTGTGTTTGAGCAAGCTGAAAGGGAGACTAGTCTTTGTGCTGAAAACTGCATCCTGTGAAGTGAAGAATCAAGGGAGGGAAAGGGGCTGTGGCATGGTTGTATATTTTTCACCCCTGGACAGCTGCTTGGCATCTGGCCCCCTTGAGAGACAATTGCAAATCAAGTACTCAGGGAGCATCCTGACCCAAAGAGGTCTCAACAGAGGAAAGGGTTGCTGGCACCGAACTGAGCAGCTGTGCTCATAGCCTCAGTCTGATGGCAGCAATAGCTTGCCTGCCTAGAGAGGGGATCAGTGTCACAGATCAGGGACTCATCTGCCACGTTTCTGTTGAGCAGAAGACACTTGAGTGTGCTCTTGCACAGGGCAAAGCCGGCACAGAGTATAAAAAACACTTCTCCACCTCTGAAACCCTGGGCAGGCTGAAGAAGGGACATCCAGGCCTGTCACTGTGCACGTGCAATGAGCGCACGCCTCTTGTCAGCAGAGACTGCAGATATCTGTATGCCAGAAAGTGTGGAGACCCTGCTGCCAGGATCCCCAAAATCCAGCTGCTATAAAGCTGTGCTGCTTTCAGCAGGCTGTGGGCTTTTCCTTCAGCCACAGAGGCACTTCATCCACCAGGAAAGTCCTTAGAGTAAGAGGGCAAGTTCTTTGAACTGCAGACTGACCCATCGGGTGACCAAGAGGAGAAGGAAAACAGCCTGCAGGATGCTCAAAAAGCTGAACAGCATAGGGATGGATCAGAGGCTGAAAACCCTGGGTCATGCCCACACTCTCACCTGCCCAAATATTGCATTGTGCTGTGGGTCCACACTGTGCCTAGAACAACATCTATGTGTTTCTTACCCTGGATCTAACTGCCTGGCAAAGCTTCATTCTGAGGACCAGGTATGTCTCTGTTTACGTATGCATTTCTGCAAGGTCCTAGTATATGAAAAGGTGGCAGAGACATCTTGCCTGGACCATAGGACAGAGAACAAGGCTGCTGGGCTAGGGAGCTGCCATTGTAATGGCTCCAGGCTAATCTGGATAGTTGTGGCGGGGTTCAAATCCCCCTACAGGAGGGTCAGTCCTGTGGGTCAACGCATAGAAGAGAAACAATACTCTGCACACCACCAAAATCCTAGGCAGGGAAAGCCTGAGTTGCAACATTTTTTTGGCAACCTCCGGGAAATATATTAGCCTTGCTTAACTGCAAACACAGAGACTTACAAACAAATTGTGAGACAGCTGATGAGTCCCAGGAGCTGTGGCTGTACTGGGGAGAGGAGCTCGCGCTGTCCTGGCTCTGCTGTCGTTTGGGACAGATGCCCTTGGTGGCAGACAGGGCAAGGAGACTGCTTGCAGGTTACAGGAGTTCCAAGCAGTTTGGCCAAAGCTTTGGACACAGGGAAGTGTGAAACCAGCAGGCTGAGGGCAATGGTCCCTTAAAAGCGAGGTGCCAATGCATTCATAGCAGAGAGGGGCAGGGACCACATGGCCAAGAAGGATGGCAGGGGGTGGGAGGCAGCAATGCCTTGGGGGATGGTGGTGGGACAGGTTTTTCCACCTTGCCCTTCATTTGGGCTGGCTCCTGCTAGCAGTCCTGAGATGCACCCGGAGGAAGCACACGACCTTCCTCAGAGGAGTTTCATGTTTCAAGCACAGCTTGCTCCCAGCACACCAGTATTTACACAGCACTTACTGGTCCCAAAACAGAGCACTTAAGGAAACGTTGGGGAACTTACCCATATCCTCACAGCACCATTTGTCACCCAGACCTGTCACCCAAGTGGGGACAATGGACTGGTAATTTGAATCTGTTCACACAGTCTGTGAGTGGGGACTGAATTCTTCAGCTCCCCCCCACCAGAAGAAAACATATTTTGCTGCACATGTAAGACTGAAGGCTGCCTTGAATGCCAGAAAGATTGAATGTGCTTGCTCACATGATTGGTGGCCTTACGCATTTTCCTGGCCCGGGGAGGGGGAATACTCTCTCCATTTCTTACTGGCTTGACTTTGCCTCCTTGCACATCCAGAGCAGAGACACCAAATCTCTTCTGGCACCTAAGCCCTGCACAGTGTGACTGCTGAGGATACTTGCTGGCTGCATAGCCTGGGCAGGGTGGCCCAGCTCAGCATGCTGGTTGAGGTCCTGCCTTTCCAGCCAGACTTTCTCCTAACCCTCCTGTTCCCTCATTATGAGCAGATGCTCACAGGCCAGGGCTGCACGGTGAACTGCCTGGGAGCTTTTCTGCCCTCTGACTCCCAAAGATGGAGAAGGTAGAGTTTGCATTGCTGCTGGTAGTGGTAATCTGCAGCTCCCTGCTCTGTGCTTCAGTGTGTCATGTACAGAGCACACAGTGGTGCTTGCCAGTCCTTCACACCGGTGGCTCCTGCTCTCAAGTCGCTGCTGCTCTTGCCTACGGGTCTGAGCCACTGCGTTTCTGGACACAGCATTTTGCACACTTGCACAGCCCCCACCCGCAGATGGCAAGAACACAAGCAGATATGTTTGGAGGAAGCTAAGAGTAGCTTCATGCTAAGCAGAAGACATGTCCTTCAGGTGGGCATGGGCAATGCCCATTCTGCAAAAGGGATCCCCATATTTAGCCGGCAGAAAACTGACTTGATCCTCCCTTTGACGTATTTCCTGTTCTCAGGGTAGCTCGGACCTGACGCACAGTCCCCTCCCCTGCCCCAGCATCGCTATTTCGTGTGCTGTGCGGAAGGGAAGCTGGGGACAGGCAGCTCTGCGCGCTCCCCGCCACTGCAGCAGGGAGATGCTGACTCACGCCTGCAGGTTGCCATGGAAACCGCAGTCGTGGAAACGGCAGTCATCACGCCTGCAATGCCGTCATACTCCCTTCTGCCAACCAACCTCTGACAGCCCTGCTAAAAATCAGCCGTGGGCCAAAACATCGCCTGGGAGACACCGCTCAACCCCATCGCCAGCAGCCGAGACCGCAGGGAAAGACTCACCCGGCACTGCAGCCTCCGCAAGACAGTCTGAAAGCCCCATCCCCATTGCTGTCCCCCCTGCCAGCCCCACCGAGGCAAGGCAGAGCAGGAGGGCAAAGGAGGCTGGCCTGAGCATCAGGAAGCCCTGTTTTTCTGTTTCGGCTCCAGCCCCACCAGGGACTCGGGGACCGGGTTTCCTTGGTGTTTTCCTGTGCAGTCAGACAGCACGTAGCTGCCTCCCCGCCCCAATGACCACTTCCCAATGGGTGCATGGTGCTTTGTGGCCTTGTGTCTCGCTGCTGTCCCTGTGTGCCCAAGGAGGAGGAGGATGCCCATGGGAAGGTGGAAGAACATGCTTACTTTACCATCGTCCAGCCACAGGGTAAAAGCTGTTTGGATGCAAGGGAAAGCTGCTTCCCTGCAGGAGGCGTGCAGCTGGGGACCAGAGGCCTGGTAGGGTTTCTGGTCTTGGAGATACTTCAAACTCAAATAGATAAGGCTCAGAGCAGCCAGACCTGATGTTGGGGTTAGCCTGCTTTGAGCAGAAGATGTGTTAAGAGCACTCCAGAGCTCTCTTCTGATTTAAGTGTTCCTTTGACTTACTGCTGCATGAGCCAGCTGGTTGTCCAAGTCTCGCAGGACCTCTGAAGGACATGTCCTATGGAAGATCTCCATTCTCTACCTTCAGGACTGTAACTTGCGCAATACCCAGCTGTGTGGTCCCTCCCACTGCAGTGACTAAACTTGTCACTTGTCACAGTGACTGCCCTGTCACTTGCAGCATTTCACCACTGCAAAGATGCAGGACACCTCCCACCAAGTGACTGTTATCTGGTGGCTCATGAAGATGCTGGTCACAGTGAACCTACCAGGAGAGAGGCCCTCATGAGGGGCCATGATTTAGCCTGGTGGCCTTCCCCAGACAGACAAACGAGAGACAACAGCTGATGTCAGATGAGTTAACGTTTCACTGTATGAGGATGTGGCCAAGAAAGAGAAGTGGCTTACAGTGACTGCAAAAGCCCAACACGCAGGGCCCCCATCTTTAGGACCTGAGATGGATCATTAACACCAGATTGGGGTGGATCTGCGGGGGTGGATTGTTAACACCAGATGGATTTAGTCTTGGCTGCCTCTGGGAAGGGCCCATGAACGATCTGCAAAGGTGAGGGTGGAGGGAGAGGCAAAAGACAACAAAACATCACTCCCAGGGGCTGAAGCTGTGAAAAGGCCACCTGGGCACCTCCCACAAACAATTCATCTGAGATGCACCCTTAGGGCAGACTGAACCTCCCCCTTCCCATTCTCTTCTGGGTGTAATTCATTACTCATGTTGATTATGCATTCCCAGTTGATGGACATCCCCAGAAATAAACGCCCATTTATGTCCACATTTAAACACAGAAATGTTTTTCAGACCTGGTGTTAATAAAGGTACTTCTGTGCATTTGGGAGAACAAGGGGAGAACTGAAGAGGAGAAAAGGGGAGGCGGTTCTTGAATAAGCAAAGCAGTCTGTCATAAAAGTGCCTGGATAACCCTTGAGTCATCTTGGGTCTGAGAGCAGAGAGGAGACAGATGTTGCTGATGCTCTGCTGAATTAGCTGTTGGTCCAAAATTTGTGCCTGGACCTGATTAAACTGAAATCCTTCTCATATATCTTCTTCAAAGTATTCCATCTACGGTAATGTGAATGCACTAGACAAATAAGTCCAAAGAGGAAAAATCTTCCCCCTTCTGACATTTCTAGACCAGGAATAATTACCTATAGGAAAAACTTCAGACCAAGGTCCTTATTCTAATACAGAAGTCCCACATCTTCTCTCCATTCACTGGGGTTGCTTGTAAGTGAGAGCAAACACAAAAACCAGAACAAAGGAAGAAGTTTAATTACTTTGTTTGGGGAATTTTGGTTTGAAAAATAAAACAGAAAAGCGTTCCTTTGTTAGTGAAGGCTGTGGCTTCTTTTGTGAGTGACTTCCATGTGGTCGTTGGTTGCACATGAGTAAGTGATTATCCTGTTTCCAGTAACATCCAGGAAACTCTGAAAAAGCACCAGACATAATGACATTGCAATGTCTTAACAAATCAAATTTCTAACCCCTGCTGTCAGAGTTACGGTATTGCTGGGACTACAATACAAAATAAAGGCAGAGCTATAAAGACGCTCCTTTAGGGGGAAATAAGTAACTTCTGCTACTGTTTAACTCCATGGCCTGCTGTTGCACCAACCACTCAGGGCAGAGACTGCTCCAGCGCTTCAGCAACCCCTGCTCTGCCAACACGAGATGGTACGATAGTCAGAAACCCACTCAGCAGAAACCACAGTGATATCGGCAAGAGCAACACTGGAAACATGGCGTGGCCAAGGAAGGATCCCAGGCCTCCAGAGAAAACAACGCCTAGCAGAACCAAAATTAAGAACAAGCTGAAGGACGGCAGACAGTGCCAAAACCCTCCCATTTTGACTGAGAAAGGAACAGGCTATGTCGCAAGACCCACCCTAACCTTTGCCTTTCCAGTGTGCCAGGAGCAATGTCACTGGGAGGAAGAAGAAGGGATGGTGGTGGTGGCACCCTGTGCCCCGGCACGGCTCTCACGGCTGCCTCATCCAGGCAATGAGTTATTTAGGCCACGTCAGCAAGCTGCATAGTGTTCACTCCAGTGCCTAACACACAGCAAAATGCCTTGCCTGCTGTCTTCTGTCAGCATGCCTGCCCTCTTTGGTCTCCCTGCCGAAACACTTGGGCTTCCACTGGTCTGACAACCTGTGACCTTGGCAGGTCTGCAGAGGGTTGTGAAGGAACCTTCCTTGCACTTTGCCAGCATCATCGCCCATTTCTCTTTACTACAATGCATCATCTTGAAAAGCTTCTTGGACTCACAGAAGAGTCTCCAACATCCCTCCAGTGGGCTGGCCACGGTCCTCCTCGGACAGCCCAGTAAGCACTTTGCATTATTCACAATGAGAATTAATTTTGGCCCGTGTTCAAGCTCATGTCCACAGTTACATCCAAGTCCTATCCAGAAGCTCCACCAGTCACTTCCCAGCCTGGACCAATACTCAGGATCATCTCTCCCTTACTGCTGTGCACCAGGCACCACTAGCACTTCTACTTGCTGGGCTTTGTGAGCACCCTGGTGGCCCAGTCCTCTCATTTAGAGATGTCCCTCCGGACTGAGGCTCTGCCTTTCACAGTGTCAGCCACTCCCTCATAATGATTATTTCCAGCACCGTCAAATAAAACCCCAACTATGTAAACATACACATACATTTATATGTATGTGTGTATGTGTGTGTATATCTATACATCTATACATACAAAATTCCTGTTTTCTAGAACTTAATCTTTTGTCTGCGGACATGCGTGGGCTGCACTTCTGTTTTCTGATGTTCACTGGCAAAGGAAGACTTTTATTAAAAGTAATAAAAATAGAAATGTCCAATGTACAAAAGAGGAAAACAACAGGAGCCAGAGCCTTCTTCAGGATCTTACCTGTACACTCTTTGTGATGCTTATAATCATTCCCCTGACTAGTCAAACTTTGAATAGCAGGGTTTATCCTGAGATGTGAAGCTGTTGGCAATTTATGTAAGCAAGTAAAAAACAAGGAGGTTAATTATTTGTGAAATGGTTACCATAATAGTTTTTCCAGCATTTGCTATCATGCACCCTGAAGCCAGCCTGTAGCTGAGCAATGTCATCACTGGATGTATCCTAGGTAGGGTTTGTTTTGTTTTGTTTTGTTTTCATTTTTACCCCACAAAAGTATCCACAGAGTTTCCCCAGATGAGGGATGGTTCCTTATTCAGGTTTTTTTGTTGCAGTCGTAAAGGCTCCAGTAAAAGCATACAAATCGATGCCTGAAGCTGAAACGTGCCTTGAAAGAAGTCATACTCCCGTCATAGGGAAGTGCAGACAGCATAGGGATTTGTCGTAACATTTTTTCTTGGTTCAAGCATGTGAAGGACAGCACAGCACTGCCTTCAGAAAACAGCTGTGCATCTTGGTTGTGGAGAGGCTTTCCTCAATTCCTGGGGCAGAGTTTTGGACCGTCATGGTGCTATTTGTGAGAGGAATGTCAGGATGGAGATGGTCCAAGCCCAACTCTCCACACACCCCATGGCAATGTGGGCCTGGGAGGGAGGAGAGGCTCCCTTTCACATACGTATCACCACAGAGGTACAAAACTCTTCATTAAATTCCAGCAACGAGTCACCAGGACCATCCCTGGATCCTCTGCCAAGTCCATGGCCTCTGTGTGTTGGCATGGTGCTGTGACCTAGCCAACAAGTCCAAAAGGCCCAAGGTGGCCAAGGGTCTGACATTGGGTGGCAACCTGCCCTTTTGGTATAAGCCAGGAGAAAAGTCTCCTGGGGCAGCAGTCAGAGGAAGAAGGCTCTGTTTCAGCCTTCTCACCACAACAGTGCTTGAGCTTCGGCAAATTTATTCTCAACAAATTCTTGTTTAGAGGAATGAGAATGAAAGCCTAGCAAACCTGCAACAACAGCAGAATCATGGGAAAATTCAGGCTGGGAGGGATATCCGGAGGTGCCAGCTTCAAACCTCTGCTCACAGCAGGATAGCTTCAAGGGCTTGTACAGCCAAACTGGGAAATCTCGAAGATCTCCAGCAGGTCTCCTTTCCTTGTACTGCAAACATCAGACCCACAATCAACACTCATTGCATGGTGTGCCTCTGCAGACACCCTCAGCATAGGCAGGTACTGTGGGTGTTTTTATTGCCTCTGTTAAACACACAGGAATTTGCCACCCGAGCCACCAAAATTTGGATGGGTAGGAGGACAAGGCACCAAGGAGGGAGAAGGTCTCCATCCTTGGGGAGAGTTCCTAGACACAGCTGCACAAAGCCACATCTGTCCTGACCTCGTGCTGGGGAGATACCTGCTGTGCATTGGGGTTGGGGACCTTCAGAGGGTCCTGCTGCTGCTGTATCCTGTACGACCCTGCACGTCACCCTGGGCTTAGCCCTGTCCCCTAGTCACACTGTGCATGGACAGATGAGAGCATGAGGATGGGTGCACACATCACATCACCCGAGGTGCACTGGGAGATGCCCTGGGCGCTCCCCTGCACTACCCTAGGGCCATCTCCAGTCCCTGCCACCTCTGAGCTGAGCTGTTTCAGCACACTCAGCCCTGGTATGAACGGGGTGGGGGGCAGGAGGATGAAATGGAGATCCCCAGAGCCTCCACCAGCAGCACAACATGGTCTGTAATATACAACAGAAATGAAATCACTAAACAATGCCTACAGCTTCTCACATTGTGACTAATAAATTAAAGTCTTTCTTAGGTGCAAATACCTGCTAAATCTGTCTTTGTTATCAGACATGGGTGCAAGCTGACTCACCCTGGCAGCTGTGGTGTTCCTATCATGGCTTAGAGGGCATTCTGTAGGTGAAGACCACAACTCAGAGACAGCTTTGGGTTTTCTGAATGTTGAGTAGGTGGCTTTTCTCCCTTTGCCAGAAGAGCTGGTCTTCTCCCTACTTAGTTTGGGGTTCTGGCTATAAAAACAGTAAAGGGAAAGTCCTAGCAGATATTTCCAAGACTTTCAATCTTCCACTTCAGTCCCGGTGCTCCTCAGTGACAGGATACTTCGGGATCTCATACAGCCACCTTGCTGCACACTGATATTGCAGATAATTTTTTTTTTTTTCAAAAAACCACCTTTTTATTGGAGGATTCTGCTTGTCTCCAAAGTGTGCCTTGTCCACTCTAAGGTTCGTTATGATCACACTACACACAGAGCAGTAACAGGACACCAGCTCCCATGCAGCTACCTTCAAAGCCCAGCAACAGTACAGGCTGCTGATGTCTCTCTGTCCCAGCGGCAGTCCCTCCTGTCAGCCCAGTCCTCCCTTGCTGGCTGGGGAAAAAACCCCAGCAAGTTCTACCCCTGCCCAGGCTCCCACACAGATAAGCGAGAGGAGTTGTGGTTGTCCTGTGCCCACTTAACCCGGTAGAAACCACCCTTCTCCAGCAGGACACTGCTTGTTCAAAGGGACAGCAGCTGTTCGCCTGCACGGCACCCAGAAGCACAAAGATGGCCAAATGAAGGGCAGGCAGTTCCGCCATTCTGAGGCACCGAAACTGCTTTTGTTTGGTGTGTCAGGGAGGAATGGCCTGAAGAGAGAGCTCTTGCTCGCACCGCTGGTGCCTGAAATCCTAGCCACCTGGATGCTTTCCTGGCATGCCACACAGGAAAACGCAGTGGCCAGCACATAACATCAAACTCCAGCCCTCTGAGTCCACAGGCTGGGCGCAGATAAGTCTTGCCGTGATGCCAGATGGTTTGTTTTGCTCCAGAGCCAAGTCTCAGCCGTGGGTAAAGGTGTTTTACATTGGCGATGGTACAGCGAGACCACTGCTCCTGGGAGATCAGACTGGGGGCCTCACTGGTGCTGAGGATCCCCAGGCAAGGACTGGGACTGGGGCTAGCCCTGAAGAAAGGCTGCCACCTGCCAAGCCACAAACACCATTCTCTGTCCCTTCCTTACTCCTACTGCTAATGTTATCACGTCTCGCCTCATTTGTAAAAGCATCCAAGAGCCCAGCCCAAGATTATGGCTTGGAAATACAACACAGCCTGCAAGTTAAACATAATCAATCCTATTTAACGTCACCAGGGAGTGTCATTATTCATGATTAGTCTCTAGTTCCATGGCAGTTATTCTTCTCACAGTTCTCCCCTGCCCGCAGTCCTTAAGAATGAAAGGCAAATGTCTTGAATCAAATTTTGCCTGTGAAAAACAGGCCTTTGAGCCTAATTTCTAATTTCACTTCTAACCTTGAAGCAGTTTTGACATGAGTCACACGTTAAAATCACTCCAACAGGCTGCAAGGTCCAGCTTTACAAATAGATCTGTAACGTGGTCTCCCCCTCCACGATGATACAGGCCAAGTACACCATGCCATGTTTTGCTTTCAGGAGGCCTCCTCTGCTCTGTATGCACTGAAATGCCTGGCTGTCCTCATATCACAAGTCATTTAGGACTTCAAAAACTAGGCAGACAAGAAGCATAGCAGGCACCTCCATGAAAACTGCGCAGGAGTGACTGCAGCTCTACTGGTTTAATACACCCTCCTTCTCCTGCACTGATGCATAGTTGCACACAGCTTCTGCAGATGCTCTGTGCTGATCGCATGCAGAAACACTATGGGGATGGAACTCGAAAGCTGTCCTCCATGGGAACTCTGGCAACTGCCTGGCCATCTGCAAGCTGCACTGAATCTGCCCATGCTCCTCAGCTGCTGCTCCTCACTGCAAATGGCAGAAAACTTCCCTGCACAACCTGTTGCTAGCATTACCTTCCCTGGCCTCCTCCTTCCAGCATCCTCCTTCCCTAACCAGCCTTAGGTCAGCTGCTCCTCACAGCCTGGGGAAGGTGCCAGTACTTCTGAGATGCCTAAGCCAGAAGTCAGAAGGCTGAGGTGAAGCTGGTCGGCAGTCTGAGAAAAGGCCCTTTACACACTGCTGCAGACCCCTTCGGACCCCCAGGCACCCGCGAGGAACACTTGCCAAGCCAGAGACTCCCCATCACCAGTTGTTCACCTAAACCAGAACTCAGGCCCTGCTGTGACCAGATTTGGTCCTTGTCCCAGCAGCAGTGGGGTAGGCTTGGTCCGAAAGAGGGTGTGAAACCTCCGGCTGAAGGACTGCAGGTGGCCTGCCACTGAGGAAATCTCTGACCGCACTCGGACCGTCCTTTCACCTCTCAAAAAGAGAAGTAAGAGTGGCTCCAGCTCTAACCACAGTCAGTGTGAGTCACCTTGTGCAGCAAGGGATCTTCCAGGGAACAGTGGTTTCCACGGCTCATGTCCATAGAGCATCCAGTTTGAGGCCACCCAGTACAAGAAAGACACTGACAAACTGCAGAGTACAGCAGTGACCACCAAAGTGGTAATGAGGCTGCAGCACAGGGTGTATGAAGAGATGCTGAGGGAACTGGGCTTCCCCAGCCTGGAGAAGAGACAACTGCGAGGTCCTCATGGGGTCATCCACTGCCTGAACAGCGGTTATGGAAAAAATGGAGCTAGACTCTTCTCAGAGGCAGACAAGGACAGGACATGAGGCAATGGGTACGTGCTGCAAGATGGGACATTCCAGCTGGGCATGAGAAAATTCTTCCATGTGACGGTGGTGCAACTCAGAGACCAGATATCTGTCCTTGGAGGTGCACAGAACTCAACCTGATCTAGCCTTGGACCGAGGAGTCGGACTACAGACCTCCAGAGATGCCTTCCTAACAAGACCTCCTGGTGATTCTGTGTTATGGTGAGAGGGAGGGAATATGGCTGCCTTGGTGGCTTTCGACTGCCCCTGCTCTGAAACATCCCTAGTGCCCAGGGAAGACCCGAGACACTATGTGCCTCTCCCTCCCAATGCCTGGACTGCTTTTCTCCTCGTGCAATGTTACCACGGGACGGAGGATGTTCGGTGTGTTCTCTCCACAGCTTGGCAACGGCTGGAAGCTGCGCGTCCCAGCAGGCTTGCCTGGAAGAAAGGTCTGAAAACCCAGAGCTGAGCTGGAAATGGCATCACTGTACTGTGCGGTGCTGTGGACCAGACCAGGAAGTAACACAGCTGCTGCAACACTGAGCCCCCTAACATGCTTTTGGAGATCTTCTCTGCTACCTCTTCAAGCAGTACTGTGTCTGTGCATCCACGGTTTTATTGATGCAGAGCAGGGATTGAGCAGCCAGAGGAATGAGACACAGGAGGAAAATGACTGCAGGCATGTACTAAAGTATTCAGCTTGTCCAGCTGAAAGAGATTTCTGCCAAACGATTTTATAAGGAATGAGGCATTTTACAGGAAAAGCAGGGCCTCTCCTCTCATTTCCTTTCCCCTCTTCTCTAGCAACTTCAAAGAAGAGAGGGGTCAAAACAGAGGCCAGGCAACTGGAACTGAGTTCCTGAGCCCTAAAGCCTAATTAGTCCAAGATACATTTCATTGGATATCTCTCAGAGACAGGCCTAAATTACCAATCCTCCCCGCCGTGCCTCCGAGGGTTGAATAAAGCCAGAACGTGGTCTGCAGTTTGCAGGGCCCCAGCAGCACCAGGGCTCTCTAGTGGACCTTGGGCCAAGCCTTGCCGGTGGCAGGGCTCTCCCAGCCCCCAAGGCTCTGTGTGGCCGCAGCTAAAACCCCCTCCCCCGGACAGGGATCATCCTCACCTCCCTAGTGCCTTGTCCCAGGGCTGCTGGCAAAGGAGTTGTGCAGACTAAAAACCCTCCAGCGCCATGTGGCGGTTGCCCCTTTGTTGCACCAGCTGAGGCTACCAAAGAGCCTTCAGCCATTTGAAATTGCCCTTCCAGCAGTTTTAGGCCCCCTCCTGATGTTAAACCCTGCTCCTGCCTCCCCTTGGCCAGGTGAGCCAAGCCCAGCTCCTGCCAGTTCTGTCTGCAGGCCACATGCCCCTTCCCACTTTGCAGCCCCTCTCCAGCTTCTTCGCATCCCTCCCCGATGGATGCCAAGCAGAGGGGATAATAATGTCCCTTGATCTGCATCTCCTCGTGTGGCCCGGCATGTGGTTTGTCTCACCAGCAGTGAGAAACAAAGCTTGGTTTTGCACAGGTTTAAGGACTTTCTGGAACTGCACAGCGATTTCAAGTCACACATCTCTCCCCACAAGATGTGGGTCTTGTGGCAGTTTTTGTTTCGAGACCCAGAAAAAAAATTCTTAAGAACAGAGAGACAGAAATAACACAGGCTGTTTCCTCTGTGCAGCCTCCCTGAAGACGCTGGCCCCAGAGATGTGCATCTTATTTTGAGATTATGGCAAACGTACTTCAACGGAAGGACTCATTTCCGGCCTTGTGGTCTGAAAGCTGAGACAAGTACAACTCTACTGCAGGTCACTAGACTGTAATTTAGAGAGCAGAGAAAGGAGATCATTGTCACCGTAAGCTTATGTGGCCTCCTGATGTCATAGCACAGCTTTAGAGCATAGGAAACTACGCCTTGCAGCTTTTGAGGCAGCGGACAGTCGCCCATGCAGCCATACGGCTGTCTGGCAGGGAAAGCGAGGTCCTCACAGGTGTACAGCTACCCTAAGCTGTGGGCTGTGACTTTGCACCCCAGTGAGCACCCGGATCCTGCTCTCCAGCCACTGCAGATGGGTGACCTGGTCAGCATAAGGCACAGCTCGCTCCTGGTTTGGTGCTCAAGCTGCTCTTCCAGGGAAGAGAGCAGCAGGAATGCAGAAGGAGAGTGCAGAAAACTGACTACTTTTGAATCGGGAGGTATTTGAAAATTATTTTATTAAATTTTCTGCCAGGAAAAAAAGGTAGAATTCTTCCCTTAAAAACTTTGATTCCAAGGCACTAGCTCAGCTCTCACTTACTTAAAGAGCAGGTCTGGGACCAATGAGGACTGGGTTCAACTTCCTTTTACTGTAGATCATCTGTGCTGTCTAACTGCAGCAAGACTGTTTATCTCCTTTTGCATCCATTTCTCAGTGGAGCCAAAATATGAAATGGAAACCTTTCCTTCCCTTATGTAATGCCCTGCCAGAGTTGGCATCCTGCGAGTGTAGGCTGGAAGGACCTCTGGAGGTCTCCAGACGCAGGACTGCTGCCAGCACCAGAGCAGGTTGGCTGTAGCTGCGTCTAGCCACAAAGCCGGAGTCTGCTTCTCATGTGCTTGCGCAGCAGCACTTCATGCGTTGGGACCCTTTTCTAGGAGGAAGTTCACGGAAAGCTCTGACTCATTGCACAGGGAGGTTTAGCTGGGGTGTCCACCTCCCTCTGCAGCTATCAGGGAAGGAAGGCCAGATAGGGTAAACAGCACCAGCATCCGTCCAGTCTGTTAGCGTGTTCCTGTGCTGGTTTCACTTTTCAGAAAAACACCATCCTGAGGACTGTGATGGTTAAGGACCAAGTAGCCTGCCTGTTTGGCTTTTCCTGCTAGAGGCCAGCACATGGGAGGGACGGCAAGCAGGAGGGCACCAGTTGAATTTACTGACGGATTGAACAAGATTCCTATGTGTTGCCAGCACAAAAATAGCTGCCATTTTATGGCTTTGCTTTGTTACAGTCTGGATCAGACTTGTTTTCAAAACAACCTTCAAGAGACATAAATACACCCGTCATTGAAAACAAATATGCCTGGAATGATTAGCTGATCCTTCCCGGCAGTAATCCCCGCACCTCTGTAACAGCAGTTAAAAAAAAAATGAGTTGGGATCACGGAGAGGAAACAACAGCATGCAAAACGTTAAGCCGTGTGCCTCACTCACTATTTTTTCAACTTCATGCTATTGGATTACTTCTTAAGCACTCTGGGGACGGAGACAGCGAAGAACAGCTTTTGTTGGCAAAGGCAGGCAGTTTCTCACGCACGGCTCTATTTTCCATGGCTCATCCTGCAAATTGTACGCTGAGCCTAAAAAAACAGTGAGGAACGAGCCGATCCAGGAGGGGCCGAGCACGGCGGATTTCACGTCCCCGTACGCCGGCAGCCCAGCGCCGGTACTGGCCACTCACCGGGAGCAGCTGGGAAGTGCCCCGCGCTGGGGAGACACGAGCAGCACGACCCCCCGTGCTGCCCAGGGAGCGACGAGCTCCTTTCCACCCCAAGCCTGTGCGCAGCCGGGAGGGGCAGCCAGCTGGTGGCTTGCGCTGCGCCGCGGGCCTTAAGCCCCATCCTCACTCCAGCCAACCCACCCGATGAGTAACGGCGCGGACGGGGAGGCTGCGGGGTCTCCGGCACCGCCGAGGACGGGCCCGCAGGCCCCGGGTGCCCCAGCTCGGGCGTCCCCGGCCGACCTCCACCCGACGCGGCGCCCCGCGGCCCCCACCCCCGACTCCCCGCGCCGTGACGGCGCGCCACCGCCAGGGCGCGCGCGACCCGCCCCGCCGCCGTAGCGGCGCGGGGCGGTCCCAGTGCGCGTGCGCGTGCCCGCTCCCGCCCGCTCCCGCCCACCTCCGCCACGTCACGCCGCCCCCGGTCAGGCGGCGGGGGCGGTGCCTGGCGGCGTGGCGCGCAGCGGAAGGGGCGGAGCGTGAGGAAGGAAGTGGTGTTGGAAGCGGCGGGCGGCCTGTTGTGAGCGGGGACGGCGGCTCAAGATGTCGATCGAAATCGAATCCTCCGAGTGCGTATGATGGTGGCGGGGAGGGGTGGCGGTGTTGCGGGGTGGTGGTGGTGGCGGCGGTGGCGGCGGCGGCGGCGGGAGGGAGGGGACGGGACGGGACGGGACGGTGAAGGCCGGCCGATGCGGAGCCGTTGTGGGGCAACATGGCCGTGGGGGAGGGCCTGTCCCTGAGGCGATCGGGGAACGCAAGAGCGGCGGCGGGGGCTGTGGCGGTGGCAGCAGGGCGGACGGGACGTGGCTGCGGCGGCTGGGGAGAGCGGTGGGGAAGGGCAGCCCGGGAGGCTGGTGCCGTGACCGCGCCGTTCCCCTGCAGCGTGATCCGGCTGATCATGCAGTACCTGAAGGAGAACAGTCTCCACCGAGCCCTCGCCACTCTTCAGGAGGAAACGACCGTGTCCCTCAACACGGTGGACAGCATTGAGAGCTTTGTGGCAGACATCAACAGCGGGCATTGGGACACCGTGCTGCAAGCCATACAGTCGCTGAAGCTGCCCGACAAGACCCTCATTGATCTCTACGAGCAGGTTAGTGAGTGCCGGCAGTGTGGGGGGTTTTCTCGTCTGGGTGGAAGCCCCTCTCTGGAGTTTTCCGCTTACCCTTTGCTGATGCTGAAGTTTGTCTCTTGATGCAGGTTGTGCTGGAGTTGATTGAGCTTCGGGAGCTAGGTGCTGCCAGGTCTCTCCTGAGACAAACAGATCCTATGATCATGCTCAAACAAACTCAGCCAGAGCGGTACATCCACCTTGAAAACCTTCTGGCCAGGTCCTACTTTGACCCTCGTGAGGTAAGTTATGCTCTTTCTAGAGGCCTCATGATGCTGTCTTGCGTGACCCTCAGCATGGGCCCGAGTTGCTAATGGCATCTTTTCTTTTCTGTTCTGGGAGTGAGAGCATGCAGCTTCCCAGTTTGATGATTTTACACGTTCTGTGAAGCGTTTGGGCAATGATGTAGGACACTTGATCATGAGGCAGCAGAGCAGTGGTTTTGGGGGGAGTTTTATACCTGTATTCTGCCACAGGATGACATCTGTGTCTTACTTTTCCTGTCTTATCTAGACAGAAAAAAATGTACATTTTTGTAAACAAAATTGTTGTTGTCTAATAAGAAGGTATTATTTCTGACTGATTATGTCAGTCTGACGTTTTTAGTGAAAGCATATCCCAGATATTTTGAGGGTTGGTGTTAAAGAGAGAGGCTGTTTTGAAGGCCTAATAGAAAATTAATCAGGAAGGGGCTTCAGTTCAAAGCAGTGAATGTTTTTATGGAAAGTAGTTTACAAGAATCTCTTCTTAAAAATGACTTATCTCTAGGCATATCCAGATGGAAGTAGCAAAGAGAAGCGGAGAGCTGCTATTGCACAAGCTTTAGCTGGAGAAGTCAGCGTGGTACCTCCGTCTCGTCTTATGGCGCTGTTGGGGCAGGTAATTCTTGAAAAATTTTTTCGTAGCTGTGTCAGTTTCTGTAGATATTTGCTGTGTAAAACTAACTATGATGTAGTTGATTGTCCAGCTCTGTAAAAGTAAAGCTTAAATATCGCACATTTACGTCTGTTATAGTTAAGAATGGTGTTTTCTCCATGAGGCAAGGATTTATCGGTTGTAGGAGAAGTCAGCACTCCAGTGTTAGATTTCTACCCACAGAATAAATACTCAGCGCACAGAGAAGATTATTTTCAGAGTACATACTAACACACACTGTTTCCATTGTTCTACTTAAAACACTTTTTTGATTCTCAGAACGTATTCATTGATACTCTATGTGCACAGTATTTCACATACTTTGCTGGTTTGTGACTTAGATCTTACTTTTTAAGTTTGTTATGCTGCGTACTCTGTATAAAAGGTGTGTCCTGTGACTGAAGGCAGTCTCTGCTAAAGGGATTCTATAAGATTCAGTCTTTTGGATGAAGTTCACTTGTGCCTTCTGAGAAGGCTTATGTATAATTTTTAATGTTAATGTATGCAGTTCTAGACAAATAGACAACAGGTTGTGTAATGTAAAGTAACACAAGGTTGAACTCATGCTGTGTACGTACTGTATGTGCTGCGTACTGAAGGTAGAATGAGAAGGGTGGGCCTGAGTTGTTCTTACTTGCACAATTCATTTGGGGATAATATTCTGTTCTGTGGTCATGAGTTAAGAGTGTAATCTGGTAAGTCTTGTTTCAAGTGATAGTTTGGAGTGTCTTTGTCTCAAACTATACAGATGCACAATTTGTAAGGGTACAAGAAACTATTGCTGTATTGTGTTAAGTAGAAGCAAGTTTTGATGAGGAAGATGTATGTTAAGTGGTATCTAACTGTATGGCTTTCAACTCCTCAAAAGGCACTGAAATGGCAGCAGCATCAAGGCCTGCTTCCTCCTGGTATGACAATTGACTTGTTCAGAGGCAAAGCAGCTGTGAAAGATGTAGAAGAAGAAAAGTTCCCCACACAGCTGAGCAGACATATTAAGGTGATGTTGTATTTGCTTTTGTGTGTTTTACTGCTGCTTGTTCCTTCCTGTGTTTTATGTTGGGAGATAAGACTAAACCTTCTGTTTAGTCTAATTCTTTGGTTTTCTTTTTTGTAAGCCATTTCCCTCTCTTTCTCTCTGTTTGTGGTGTTTTGGTTTGGGTTTTTTTTGTTTGTTTGTTTGTTTTAATTGCTTCTCCGTGTTTTACCTTGTCGGTAAACTTTTCATGAGAGTCTGAAATGAGGTCTCTAAACAAGATTGGGTGATCATGGTGTTTGTGAATATGATAAATGTATTATTTGTTTCTTTGACTTCACAGTTTTCAGAAGTAACTTGCTTAATCCCCTTTTTTACTAGTGCAAGGAATACTCATGTCTTAAACTTCTATGCCTGAGTATTAGCTTCTGTGAACTACTTAAGTTTTGTTAATAAGCTACTACATACCAGGTCTACTAATACTATCAGTATCCCCTTTTTAAGGATTTTATCACATAGATTTCGAAAGAGAAAGAAAACTGCTGTAATGACATAATTGTCCTGCAGTGCTCACAGTGTGGAATAGGCTTCACCAAGCGATTCTGTTCAGTGACAAGTGTTAGTTCACTATGCTGGCTCTACTAGTTCTCACAGTGAAGGGAAGATAATGTTTTTCAGAAGTCTTGAGTTGGACTTGTGAAATAAATTTGTTGTGTTCAGAAGCAGCTTGGTGAAAATGCTTTATTAGAACTTGTTTTGTTTGCCAGTACTGATCTTGGATTTTTTTTATTGATGAATGAAAACTTTTCTATACTTAGTTGTCATGGTCACTTATCTTTAAAAATTTAGAAATTTTAAAAATTGTATGTAAAAAATACCAAACATTCTCTGTGAAAACTTCACTGGAGAAACATCACTCCTAATGAAGCAGCTTGTACTACTTCAGAAATTTTCTAAATTCTGCTAGGGGTGTATGTTGTGTACCAGGAAGGTGTTTGTTAACATACATAGTTCACTGCAAAACCAAAAATACTGAGGCAACCAGCCCAGCTGCTGCTGTAAGCATGCAGTGTTTGATGTAAGTTTCATAGATACTACCAGATCAAAAGGAGGAGGGTTTTTCTTGTTTGTTTTGAAGTGTTAGTATGTAGATATTGACAGGTTTTTAGTACCTTGACATTAAATTTGTGAATGCATACCTCTAGAAAATACTGGATTTTTGTCAGCTAAATGAGACAACAGTTTTATTTTGCTGAGTTGCTGCTTTTAAATTGCTTATTAGGCTTTATATGTATTCTCTTATAAAACAGTTTGGGCAGAAGTCGCATGTCGAGTGTGCTCGATTTTCCCCAGATGGACAGTATCTGGTTACTGGTTCTGTTGATGGTTTCATTGAAGTATGGAACTTCACTACTGGAAAGATTAGGAAGGTAAGCTGCACCTTATTTCGCACGGGTAGTTCATCGTCCAGGTTTTATTCATTGAGATTATGTTTGTTTTCATTTCTCAGGGACTGTGAATCTGAAATAGATGGCTGCTTGGGTGATTCAAATATTGGTCTGGAATCTTACATGAGTTTAATTGTCTGGTTTGTCGTAGAATTCCTTCTCTGCGATAACATTTATTTTTTTCCTTTCTGGATCATCGTTGTTGCTTCTAAAATGGCGGCAGTAGCACTTCCTTGTTCTTGTAAGGCTGTGAGGTGTGCTTGATGATATAAAATATAACTGAAGTTAGAACTGCTAGCACTTCTGCACTTTCCCTTAAAATATATTCCGTTGAATGCAGTATTTTAACTGATGGATCTTCTGCTTTCATTTAGGATCTGAAATACCAGGCACAAGATAATTTTATGATGATGGATGATGCAGTCCTGTGCATGTGCTTCAGTAGAGATACAGAAATGCTAGCAACCGGAGCGCAAGATGGAAAGATCAAGGTACAAATCTTTTCGTATGATGTGTTGGTAGACCTGGTGACGGGAAAGATTCACTTGCATTTGCAGTAATGTTGCAACTCTGTATAAAACCAAATGCTGTTTCGCATGGCTCAGAAATGGATACATATTGGCTCTGATGTTTCTGTGATCTCATAACAAAGTAACCAACTCTGTTTCATTTGCCGTTTCCTCTCCAGGTGTGGAAAATCCAGAGTGGTCAGTGTCTGAGAAGATTTGAACGAGCACACAGTAAAGGTGTTACATGCCTCAGTTTCTCTAAGGACAGCAGCCAAATTCTTAGTGCTTCTTTTGATCAGACAATCAGGTAAATAAACTGAGAATGCATGAGCTACAGTGCAGGAGAAAAGAAAACAGAATTTTCACATTGAACAGTTAAACTTTTGAATATAGTCATTTGACATGGGATTTGATTCTTTTACGTTGAGTTTTAGTACTAATATGAGAGCATGACTCCATAGGGATTTTACCTTTCGCCTTGCTTAACTTGCATTATTCCAGGGCTAGAGACGAGTGCTTCTGCTCTATTGTCATTTACATCCACTGTGCACCTTTTCTTTCTGGGAGACAGAAAGAAACAACTGTTTCTTAAGAAACAGTTGTGTCAACCTTCAAAAATATTTTAAAATAAGCTTGAGGTAAAAAAGATCTCAGGTAACAGGGTACTGACATTTTTTGAAACAGCCTAAACAGCCTAATTGTACTCACTGGCTTTAATAGATCACTCTTCTTAAGTGCACAGTTCCTCCAAGAGACAACCTCCAGGAAGTGAAATTCTGTTTGTACGTAAGGAAAAACTTCCTTTTTTTTCCCCTTGAGAAAGAAGCAGTGCTTTGGCAGCGCTGAGATAGTTGAGTCAGGCTGGAGTGGATCTCAACCCTCGAAGACTTTCAAAGCTAAATTGAACAAGACCATGAGTGACTCGGAAGTTGACATTGCTTTGAGGAGAGCGGTAGAATAGAGGTCTTCTGAGGACTCTTCCAGATGAAGTTATTCTGTGATTTTTTCTGACATGTGCCACTCTTTTCGAATCTCTGTTAGAGAAAAATCACGCAGCCAGATGGTTTATATGTTTGTGCTGGCAAGAGGAAAAAAACCTTTCAGTGATGAAAAAGAGCCATAGAGACAGGATCATTTTTCTCTTCACTCCCAAAAGATAATTCCCATTCCAGGCTGTCTCTGCAGTTCTACTTTTGGGCATGGGAATCCTTTCTGTTTGTCATGCAAATCATCGCTTGCTGTGTGGCACCAGCACTATGTTGGGATATAAGCTGTGGGTTTTTTTAACCAATCTGTATAGTTTGATTTTTGCATTGTTTGTGGCATTCCTTTTGGGCAGTGAAACTGTTCGTGGTGTTGAAGACCCACAAGCTGAGATCTTGGGAACCCAGGAACAGGAGTCAAGTTTTTCTACAAACTCTGGAGTTGCTTCGGTGCACAGTCCAGTTAGTGTAGTTTAACAAGTTGATAGCGTGTCACTTCATATCCGACTGCTGTAACTGAGATCTGTCTGCAGAAAACCCAAGGAACTACATCCCTCTTAATGTGGTTGGGCTAAACTGAACAAACTTGGTATCACCTGACACTTCCGCAGACATACATACGTATGGTTACTGCAGCTTACCTGGTGTGCAGATGACCTATTAAGCAGCAGCATGATAAAGGAGTAGGTTGTTGTGGGACAGGTATGAAGGTGGTTGGGCTTGCATCCATGCTCTAAGAAAGCTCAAGCGTCTGTGCAACCTGTGTAAGGCAGACAAGGCATATGTTATAAAATAGTTTAACTTAGAAGGTACCTCTAGAGGTCTCTAGTCCAATGCTCTTCTCAAAGCATAACCAACCTCTCAGTTAGGGCAACTTGCTCAGGGCCTTGTCCAGCTGAGTTCTCCACGGCATTTCTTGGCATCTGTCCTTGGGCTGTACAACCCTCTAGGAGAAAATCCTGTTTGGATGTAAAAAAGGATGTTTTGGTTTGGGTTTTGGTTTGTAACTTGTGCCCTTTGCCTCTTGTACTTTAGCTGTGCACCTGAGAGAAGAATCTGACTCCATTTATTCTGTAAAAACTTGTTAGGTAGTGAAGTTAACCAAATAGTTAAAATTTTGCAGGTGTTTAGTAACTTATTTTTTTCTCCTTTTTCTCCTTTTTCTCCTTTTTCTCCTTTTTCTCCTTTTTCTCCTTTTTCTCCTTTTTCTCCTTTTTCTCCTTTTTCTCCGGCCGTCTTAGTGACCCCTTAGTTGGGGCCCAAAACAGGACACAGTCCTCCAGAGGTGGCTACGCCTCTGCCAAGTAGGGGGGAACCTTGATCTGCAGACCATGCCTCTCCTATTGGATCTGGTGTGTGCTGTGCCTCAATGCTACAGCACACTGCTGGCTTCCACTTTGTTCTCCCCAGGTCCTTTGCTGCAGACCCTCCTCTGTTCTCAGCATCAGGAGGTTTCTCTCACTCCATCTGTCTGGTTTGTCAAGGTTTCCAACTTCCTCATCTGTCTTTTTCAAAATTGAGTTGCACAGTGTGGATCTTACATTGTTAATCAAATCAATCCAGTGCTTAATGGCTGGGTACGTTTTACGTTGAGTTCAATGGGATTATGTAATAGCTTTAAGCTCTTGGCTGTGCTGTAAAACTTAGTGGTACCAATGGTACTGCTTTAGATGAAAACAAAGAAATGTGTGGATCTGGAGGCACAGTAAACAGGCATTACAAAACATCTTAATAAGAGATGTCAATCAATCTGTTTAAATCTTGATATATATGAACTGTAGCATAAGCATTTTAATTGACATTAAGTAAGGTTGGATGCTAAAAGAAGGACAGCCAGCTTCAAATGGAGTAAGGAATTTCATTCTCAAGGCTTCAGACTTGTGTTTGAAAACTGTATTTCTGTAGCCAGTAGGTACTACAATTTAAGGCTGATACAGATTAACAATATAACTCCCTTTTAGATGACTGAGCAAACTCTTCACAGAGTTGCACAGTAAGAGGTAGCGGTAACAGCTAGCAAAAGAGAAATTCTGACTGGGTATAAGGAAAGAATTTTTCTTAGCTCAACTGGACAAGGCCTTGATCAAAGCCCTGAGCAAGCTGACCTTACTTAAAGCTGAGGAGTCTGTTGGACTGGAGACTTCCACACTTAATTCTGTAATTTTGCGTCAGCTTTGTAGTTTCCTCTTACATCGTCTTGTCTTCTAATACGTGCAGTGTATATTACATACAGGTCCTTGAGGCTGAAGACTAATGGTATTTCCCTAAGCTTTGCACAGGAGCACATAATGCCTTTGATGAAAGAGGCTTGTGATAAGACTTACTGGCTTAAAATAGCACTTTTTATTGTTGCCCATCAAAAGTATGGTGAAGCCAGAGAGTGGTTCAGACTACCTCAGTTGCTCACTCAGTTATGATCTCTGTTGACAGAATTCATGGATTAAAATCTGGGAAAACCTTAAAGGAATTCCGTGGTCATTCTTCCTTCGTCAATGAAGCAACTTTTACCCAGGACGGCCACTATATTATCAGTGCATCCTCTGATGGCACAGTGAAGGTAAGATAGCATTTACGCTTTGTGACTAGCACATTCAGACCTCTTTGCATGTTGTAGCTGATTTAACTGCTACAGTCATTGGAGAAGGACTGGGGGTTGTTGGCAAAAATAAAACTTCCTGCTTGTGACCTTTGCTGTAGGCTAGTGTGAATGAGAACTAATGAAGTTTCGTACTGTGCTTACAGACTGCCGCAGAGCCTGTTTCTGCTGTATTTATGAAAGGAGGACAGAAGTGCAGTACTTACCTGCCTGTTCCTGCTTTATTCTAGAAATAGGTTGACTGTGACACCTCTTATGTGGATGGGGATTCCCTGGTCTGAAATAATGGCATTTTCTTGCTTACTGTGTTGGACACCTGTTAATTCCTTGGTGCTTAGGAGTCCGTTGCTGTGTAAGCTAAGTAATCTAGCATTAATGAAACTGGTTGTAGAAGTGATAGGTTTGGCTTCTAGTCTTGGCAAAGACTAGAACTATTCACTGTGTAGTAGTTAAGAGGAGTAAAGCATTGTCATGTACAGGGCATTACTGACTAATAACAAATAAATGAATAAATGAAAGAGCTACCTTAAGTAGGATGTTGATGCAGTGCATGGGGACTGGGTAAACAGATCCAGTTTGTAGATGTGGCCTAGGAGATTTTGCTCATATTAAATGCAGCGTTACTTCAAACTTGCACTCTTTGCTAGGCTGCCCCAGTCAGGGGAATAGCATAAGAAGGTGGCATCTTTCATTTTGATTGTACTAGTATGAAAACAACAAAAATATTCCAAGATGGTCAGTTACATTTTATTATAAATATTACACAAGCATTTTCATTTCCTCTTGCTAAACAGCTAGAACAGCCTGGTGTTGAGCCTGAAGCAGCTCTAAGCTGGGATGATATCAATGAGGCTTTACTTTCTCGGCAATTTTTGTGTCTGTCTTGTGTAAGGCAAATTGCGTGTGCAGAGGCTGCACTGCACATGTATTCACAGATACCAGCTGAAACCAGAAAGCAAGTCTGGAATGACTCCTCAGGGAATATGCTTAATGAAAGGGAGCCAGCCTGAATTTGGATAATGGAAATTCACCCTCAGTTCTGTTGTAGTGAAATTGTTCACGGTGTCCACACTTCAAAATGGATGTGATTGATTTTTTTTTTTAAAGTCTGCTTCAAACTACAATTTTTGAAATCCATATTTCCCTTCAGGAGCCTTAAAAAAACCTGAGTCTTGTATCCTGAATCAGCTTTTTTTTGTTTAATTTCGTAAAGCTAATTGGTTTTACATTTATTTTTCATACTAGGTTTGGAACGTGAAGACGACAGAGTGCTCAAACACCTTCAAATCTCTTGGCAGCACTGCTGGGACCGACATTACTGTGAACAGTGTCATTCTGCTGCCTAAAAACCCAGAACACTTCGTTGTTTGCAACAGATCGAACACAGTCGTCATTATGAATATGCAAGGACAAGTATGTGATCTTACTGTTGTCCTTTCAAGTCTCTGTCTCTCGGTCACTTTAAGAATGCCAAAAGCATCGTTCATAACCTAGCCTTGGGTTAAACCTGGTTTCTCCAGTCTGCTTTCATGACAAACTGTTCTGTACCCAGGTTGTAGAACAACCTGACTTGCAGAAAGCAGCTGCAGCTATGGAGGGATCCCATGTTCTAAACAGACCTAGTACTGCCCTAATTTTTTTGCCCTGAACATAGTAATTATGGTGCTGTAGTTTAATCCTGAAAAATATTTTTTTGGGGTTGTGTCTTTACAGATTGTAAGAAGCTTCAGCTCTGGTAAAAGAGAAGGTGGTGACTTTGTCTGCTGTGCGCTTTCACCTCGTGGCGAATGGATCTACTGTGTTGGTGAAGATTTTGTGCTCTACTGCTTTAGCACAGTGACTGGCAAGCTGGAGAGAACTTTGACAGTAAGTTCTTAGATTTGAGCTTTTGCAGAATTCTAAACACAAGGATGGTCTAATTGTTCATTATTTATGAAGTCCAAAAGGAGAAGTCTGTAAGGAGAAGTCTTAAACCCAGGAATCTCTCACCTCTAGCAGCCATGATTGGTTCTGGAACACATTCCAGAACACTAGGCTGTAGAATGTCTTTAGGTTTTTTTAGAACCATTTTAGTTTTACCCGCCAAGCCAAGAGTGAATTGGTTCAAACTTTTTTTGAACTAGAGTGTATCTTGATGTGGGCACTGTCTGATGGAGAATCTGACCAAGCTGTCAGATTTGAAGCTGTCGGGAATGAATTTGCCTTGGATTAAATTAAAGAGCAATACGAGCTTGAACGTCTAGATTTAGTAGGGAACACTTAAATGTTGTGGATTTCAGTGGAAGTAAACCTTCGCTGAACTGTCCCTTGCCCAACAAAAAGTCCCTGCTATGTCACAAAAATTGTTGTTTGGAACTTAACACTAGGGGGTATGTTCTTCTGTTTTTGTTGTGTGCACAAAGCATGTTAAACCTCAGTCCAGCTTTCCTCTAGTTCTTTTTCAAAGAGAATATTCGGCTTGAATCTGCTAAAGGAAGAATCTCCTGATGCATCTTTCTGCTTATTCTCTAGGTGCATGAAAAAGATGTCATTGGCATTGCTCATCACCCCCACCAGAACCTGATTGCCACTTACAGTGAAGACGGCCTCCTCAAGCTCTGGAAGCCATAGCTTGGTTTTAGAATAAGCTGTGAAGTGTGCCTGTTAGCTGCAGGTTATCCATGTTTGTACTTTGGCGAGGTCTAAAGGCACGGAGTGCGGTATTTGCTCAGTTTTCAGTTCAGTTTTCCAGAGAATGACATTTTTACTTCTTGGTCTAAAGTTAGGTAGATTGATGCTTAAATATAGCATCAGTTAATTTCAAATACTTTTAATTTGAAATACTTTAAATTTCAAATATTTTTACCACAGTAGCTGAAGCAACTTCAGTGAGAGTGTTTTTTCTGTCTCCTGAAGTCTGTACTGTACTCTTCCTACAGTATTTATAAAAGTTGAACGACCTGCGAACTATACAGACTTACAAGTGGTTGCTGACTTCCTAGAATACAGTAAAATGCTTTTTCTATTTGCGTGAATTATGTGGAATGGGAAAGCTGTCTCTTCACTGCTGAAGCAAAGGCACAGTTTTCCTGGAACGCAGATGAGGCTGCTCTGTTTTCAGTTTGAAGGCAGAGGCTTTTCTAGTCCAATGGGGTTTGCTGTGTTCAGTTTTCACTACAATTTTTCCAATTATACCTATGAAGTAGTGTCACACAGCTTCCTCGGAACGAAACTATTCTCCATCTCCTAGCACTTCCTGCTATAAACCTGCCTAATGTGGCAGTGAGATATAGTTGGGTTTGGTTTTTTTGTTTGTTTGTTTGTGGTTTTTCAAGGTGCGGTGTTTTTTTTCTTCTGTTCTTTTGTTCTACTTCACTTCCAGGCTAAAAGGAATTATTACCTGGGCCCTCTTCGTGTAAGTGCATAATGTCTTCAGACCAGCTTTGACTGAAGCAGGCCTCAGGGGATCAATATTTTAAAACATGTGAAAGCTGGTTTATGTAGGCCAAGCAGGCACACGCTGCAGTAGTTTTGTTTTTTTTTCCAGTGTACTCAGTTTAGCTTCCTATTTTCCCAAAAGAGCATGGCATACTTAAGCTTTAAATAATTATTTGTAAGATTTTTTTTTTAATATCATATACCTAGTTAAGGTGATTCTTAGATCCCATGCTATGATAAAAAGAAGCTTTCAGGCTCTTCAGTTTGGAGCAGATGGTGATTCCGTTTGAGGTCTTGAGTAATGCACACTTACGTACGTACACCAGAAGTTTCTAAAGTCTGACCATAATTTTTCTAGGATGCAGCAAAAAATGAGGTTTTGTCTGTAATGATGAGACAAATGTATGTAGATTTCACTCTGCTGCACTGTTTCCTGTCCTCACTCTTGTAGAATGCTTTCCTGCCACAGTAATCTTTCAAACTGTAATAGATTCTCTTTGACTTACTGGATTAGTTCCAATTTAAATAATGTCACAGTTTTTTTTCAGCTGCAGGGCTTGATCCTAATGCGAGTATTGGTTGTCAGCACTGACTGGCGCCCTTGGTTGGTGTATGTTCATACTGGTCTAAGGAAATGGAGAAAAATTTCAGCTTAACTTTGCTTGTTCACTACAACTGTAGCGTTTTATTCTATGTTTAGCTGTAATATTTTGATTCCTAAGTTGTTTTTTACTTGCTTAGGTATGGCAATAAAGTTATTTTTTAGACAACAAAAAAGCGATTTTTTTTTTTTTCCCCCCCTCTGCCTGAAAAGGCACTAGTCTGTCGGAAACATCTGACAGTAATACGTCTGATAAGATCCTCTAGCAATTACTACTTTTGATACAGGAGAAGATCTTGACAAAACATTTTTAATATTAACTTGTGGTTCATGTTGCCTTCAGATTACACAGAACTGCTAATCCTCAATGTAAACTACATCTTACATTGTTCTTTAAAAGAAAAGTAGTTGTAGCAAAGAAAATGGTCAGAATCTTGAATGTTTAAAGCTTAAACATTTTCTAGCTTAAAATGTGAGGAAAATGTGGCATTTCTTATGCTTTTTATTTAACTCTTTATTTAAAGAGTTTCAGAGTTTATTGCATCAGATACCGAAGACAAAAAAGCAAATTCTACTAACACTTATGAAAGGGCAATGGTAAAAGTTACCTCCTGGGCTGCACCTGTAATTTATAAAATAGCTGGCAGTTGTCACAAAAGTACAATGATAATCTTGAAAATATTAATTTTTTAAATGTGAAATGTAATTTTTTTTCTTTACATAAATGTTGATCTTTTTAATGTAATCTAGGAAGACATTTTCTCTCTGGAGAATCAGCCAAGTGTTATGCCACTTACCTGTGGCAACGTCTATTGCTTTAACTAATATTAAAGAAAGCATTGTTCACCCCTGGGCCTTGCTTTGTTCTT
Source organism: Tauraco erythrolophus (assembly GCF_009769465.1). Lineage (NCBI taxonomy): Eukaryota > Metazoa > Chordata > Aves > Musophagiformes > Musophagidae > Tauraco > Tauraco erythrolophus. The sequence goes on along the minus strand of NC_141496.1, from coordinate 50,174,412 downwards.
GAATTATTTTGCTTGGAGCTGGCGAGTTCCGTCATGCGTTTGTGAGGGGAGTGGCGCGTAGCAAAAGTCTCATAGGTCAGTTCCTCCTCCTGTTTCTGAGCTGGATATGAATGAATTTCAGCCTTGCTCGGGTGGAATCAGCTGCCTGTCTGCGTGTGCTTGCAGAACGTATGTGGAAGAGCTACTGCCATCTCAGCTTGTATTTCAAGCCAGCTTAGGTTCCCGCACAGTTATGCAAGCAGTGGACATAACATTTTATTTTAAAATGTTATTGGGGTAATGCTTTGTCCAAGCAACATGTGAGCCTGTAGATACGGGGTGTAGTCCTGCTCGGATACCACTACCAGCTTGCCATCTGCAAAGGAAAATCAAACCCTCCCCTGAGTCTTAGCAAGATTTAGAGAGACCAGCTGAAAACCAAAGACTTGATCTCAGACGGAAAAGATCATAGAATCATAGAATCGTTAGGGCTGGAAGGGACCTTCAAAGGCCATCTAGTCCAACCCCCCTGCAACAAACAGGGATATCTCCAACTAGATCAGGTTGCTCAGGGCCTCATCCAACCGGGCCTTGAACGTCTCCAGGGATGGAGCATCCACCACCTCTCTGGGCAACCTGTTCCAGTGTTCTACAACTCTCGTGGTAAAAAATTTTTTTCCTAATATCCAACCTGAATCTACCTCCCTCTATTTTAAAACCATTACCCCTTGTCCTATCACAACTGGCCCTCCTGAACAGCCTCTCCCCATCTTTCTTGTAGGCCCCCTTGAGGTACTGGAAGACCGCTATAAGGTCACCCCGGAGCCTCCTCTTCTCCAGGCTGAACAGCCCCAACTCTTTCAGCCTGTCCTCGTAGGAAAGGTGCTCCAGCCCTCTTATCATCTTCGTGGCCCTCCGAAGGGAGGTCCTTTATGAATGTCTACCAAAGCAGCCAAATTCTCATGAACTCTGACTAGACAGTCTGCATGGGTGCCTGCCAGCCCACATGAATCCGATTCTGCATGTTGCTGTGGATTTTGGAGCATGATCTTAGGCGAGAGGACCTGCCTCTGATCCAGGGCAGCTTGATAACACCAGTGTTCAGTCTGAGAGGAGAAGAAGAGAAAGAAAGTTGCAGAGATTTATATGAAAGTGTGATAGTTTGATGTGTGGGGGGGTGTTCTGGTGGCAGGGGAGGGGATTTGCTCCCTGTGCCACCAGATCTGAGTCCCATCCCCCCCGGGGGAGGTTGAGCCAAGGCGGCGCCTCTGCGAATTGCCCTATTTAAGTTGGGACAAAGGGGCGGAAAAGGGCTTTTTTGCTCAGGAGCGAGGAGAGAGCAGGAGGGCGCTGCCCTCGCTCCCGGCTCCCGGCCGGGCGGCCGCTCGGGCCCGGGCTCGGGCCGGCGCCATGTGCTCAAGATGGCGCCGGGGGAGCCGCATGGGGGACTCGGTAAGCGCCCCACTCCCGGGGTGCCCACCGGGCCGAGCTTCCCCAGAGAGGATTAATATCTAAGAGAAAACAACCACAACGACCGGGTCAGCAAAGATGGAGCAGGAGGAGGTGTACTGGAGCTGAGGCTTCCCTTGCAAATCGGTGTGAGATGGCAGGCGGCCCCCCTGCAGCCAGGGTGTACTCGGCGGAGCAGCGACCCACTCGTGGCCCATGGAGAAACCCACGTCGGGAAGGAGATGCCTGAGCCCAGGAGAGGTCGTGGAGCAGGGGATGCGCGACCAGGTACTGTTGATAATGGGGCATGGAATGCACGACGAGGTCGTGGAGGCATCTGGAGACCGTGGGACGACCCACGCCGACGCGAGTGGCAGCAGCTCCCTAAGAGGCCGAGACTGGTAAAGCCCGAACTGGTGCGATCCATGGGGAAGGATTTGCAATCCTGCGGGCAGGACTTACTTTGGAAAAGTTTGGGGGCTTTTTCTTTGTGAGTAGGGGATCCACCGAAGCAAGGGAAAAATGGTGTAAAGACTCCTCCTCCTTTAAGAAAGGAGCGGCAGTGAACAACATGGATGAACTGACCTGTACTCCCCCATTCCCTGTCTCCCTGCGCCGCTGGGGGGAAGGCAGAGCCAGGAACGAAAGGAAAATAGGGGGTGGGGAGGTGTTGTTTTAAGATCGGGCCTTGTTTTCTCTTTCTCCTCTCAAGTAACCGGTTTCGTTCCCCTATGTCCCTTGTTTAGTAACTGTTAATAAATTGTTTTGTTTTTTTTTTTAAGAAGAAAGCCTGAGTCATGTTTTGCCCGAGACCATGGTTGGTGGGTGCTCCCTTTTCGGTTCTTGTCTCGACCCTCAGTCCAAAAACCACGACAGAAAGATGATGCTAAAAGTAGTTATTTTCTTCTCTTTCTGCCTAGTGTCTGCATGGGTTTCAGGAGACCTTCAGCATGGTTAACTCCATCTCCCGTTCCTGTTGATGTGGTCTCCAGTGTGTGTTCTCTGGATAGCTATAAATAAAGGATGACCTTCTTCTGGATCATGATGGCTTGCAAGAGACAGGCTGAACAAACTTGGTTCTGAATGTCAGGGGGAAAAGCATAGGCTTTAGGTGAATCCGAAGGAGAAAGGTGGCTAAATGCTTTATTTCAGAGGTAAAGGAGGAATCATATGTGGGAATTATTTGGCTTACCATGGAGCAAGATACAAGGAGATGGATGCTGTTGAACTGAAAGGAGTATAACAGTTTTACCTGTAACAGGTGCTGCTTGCATTGTGAAACGGGGGTAATGAAGCCTTGTTCAGGTTCTTTGTGTCCCTTTGCCTATAAAGCTGCTCCCTGTGTAGTAACAAATTCTTCTGATACTGCCTCTGCTTTCTTGGGCCAGAAATGGCATTTGCTTGTCTAGGAGCAGGCACGCGCTGCTGCCGGCTAGTTAAGCCTTTCCTGTCTTCCCAGATCAGAAACTTTGGAAGCCAAATGAACAAATAAGTGTTCTTTTAAGTTTTATTCATGGAACGATGGGATGCCTGAGGTTGGAAGCATTGGAGGCTCCACCACCTCCTTGAGCAACCTGTGCTAGTGCTCAGTCACCTCACAGTAAAAGGTGTTCTCTGATGTTCGTAGGGAACTGCCTGTTTCAGTCTGTGCCTGTTGCCTCTTGTCCTGTCACTGGGCACTACTAGAAGGAGCCCGGCTCTTTTGCACCCTTCCTTCGGGTATATTTATACATTGGTGAGATACGAGATACCCCCCTGAGCATTCTGTTCTCCAGGCTGAACAGTCCCAGCTCTCAGCCTTTCCACATAGGGGAGATGCTCCAGTCCCTTCAGCATCTTTGTAGCCCTTTGCTAGACTCTCCAGCATGTCCATGTCTCTCGTACTGGGGAGCCCAAGACCACAGACAGTACACCAGGTGTGGCTTCATCAGTGCTGAGTAAAGGGGAAGGATCGCCATCGCCTCTGTCAACCTGCAGGCAACTTTTGCAAAAAGGGCACATTGCTGGCTCATCTTCAACTTGTGTCCACCAAGACTTCCAAGTTCCTTCTCTGCTCAGCTGCTTTCCAGCTGGGTGGTCCTCAGCACGTACTGGTGCCTGGGATTTTTCCTCCTGAGGTGCAGGACTTTGCACTTGCCCTTGTTGAACTTCATGAGGTTCCCATCCAGCTTTCTCCAGCCTGTCCAGGTCTCTCTGGACAGCAGCACAACCCTCTTCTTTTATCAATCTGTTCTCCCAGTTTTGCACCATCTGCAAACTTGCAGAGGGTACACTCTGTCCCATCATCGACATCGTTACTGGCCATGTTTAACAGGACTGGAGCCAGTATTGACCCCTGGGATACGCTGCTAGTCACTGGCCCACAACTAGACTTTGTGCCACTCGTCACCACTCTCTGGGCCTGGCCATTCACACAGTTTTCAATCCACCTCACTGCTCATCCATATCGTACATGAATAGCTTCTCTGGGAGGATTTTATGGGAGACACTGTCAAAGGCCTTACTGAAGTCCAGATAGATAACATCCACTGCTTTCCCCCCGTCTACCAGGCCAGTCAGTTCATCACAGAAGTTTATCAAGTTGGTGAACCATAGATTCTCCTTGGTGAAGCCATGCTGACTGCTAATGATGATTTTCTTGTTGATGTGCCTGGAAACGGTTTCCAGGTTTAGCTGCTCCATCACCTTCCCAGAGATCGAGGTGAGGTTGACAGGCCTTTAGTTCCCTGGATCTTCCTTCTTGAAGATAGGAGTGGCATTTGCTTTTCTCCAGTCTTTGGGCATCTCCCCTAACTGCCATGATTGACCAAAGATTATCAAGAGTGGCCTCCCAATGACATCTGCCAGCTTCCGCAGCATTTATGGATGCATTCCATCAGGGCCCACGGACTTACGTCCAGTTTGCTTAAGTCTTCCCTGACCTGATCCTCTTTGGTCCAGACTTTCCCCTTGGCCTCTGGGACATGGGATTCCTGAAGGCCAGTGTTGGTAATAAAACTAAGGCAAAAAAGGCATTCAGTAGCTCAGCCTTTTCCATGTCCTATGTAACCGGGTCCTCCATCTCATTTGGCAATGGGCCTACAGTTTTCCTAGCCTTTCCTGTTACCCAACAATAAAGAGGTTAAAGTTTTTGTGTCAGAATTTCATGAAGGGTTTAGTAGGCAGTAGGTGATTTACACACACCTAAAGAAACTAACATGATGACCATCCTCGAAGCTGTCAGAAGTGATTAAAAGGGAGAACTCTCTGCCCTTGAAGGGAACATCCCAGAAACTTCATAAACTTTGTTAACATGTTTTTCTGAACTGTGAATGTGCACAAGCATGACTTGGGGAAAGGTAATTCAGGCAGGGGGAGATCATGACCACCGACTCACGGACCGCCTGCCCTAAACATACCCCAGACCCAAAAGAAAGGGGCGAAGGAAGAGAACTGAGCGTGTGAAGTAATTTACATGTAAAGCGAGAGAAAATTAACCAGTTGTTTAAGAGAGTAACAATGACTATGTGAAAACATTATGAATATGCATGATTGTGGTGTATAACTGAGTTTCTGTCCAGGGGCCAGGTGTCCATGCCAGGAGGAGATATCCCTGTGCACCCGGCACCACAATGAAGAACGCCGCTTTCTAGAAAAAAGCATTTCTAGAAACGCTTTTTTTTTTTTGTTTCTAGAAAACGAGTTTTGGAAAGTTCAATTTCAATTGCACCTCCTTCTCGAGTATAATTCCCACCTAGGTACTTATAGAAGCCCTTGCTGTCTTTGACATCTCTGACCAGATTCAACTCCATAACTTCATCCCTGGATGCTCGGACAACATCTTTGTGTCTCTCCCAACTTACCTGCTCTTGGTTACACCCTCTGGATGCTTCCTTTTTATGATCGATTGAGTTTGGCCAGGAGTTCCTTGTTCATCCACACAGACCTCCTGGCATTTTTGCCTGACTTCCTGTGCACTTCTCTTGAGTCTGCAGGAGGTGAACCTTGAATATTAGCCAGTTTTCTTGGGCCCCCTTTCACTCCAGATGCTTATCCCATGGGACTCTTCCAAGCAAAACTTTGAAGAGACCAAAGTCTGCTCTCCTGAAGTCCAGGGTTGAGAGCTTGCTTTTTACCTTCCTCTTCCAACTCAGGATCCTGAACTCCACCATCTCATGGTCACTGCAGCCAGGGCTGTCTTTGACCTTCACAGTCCAAATAAGCCCCTTGGCAAGTACAAGGTCCAACAGAGCAGCTTTCCTCATTGGCTCCTCTATCACTTGGGTCAGGAAGTTCTCATTGATGCACTCCAGGAAACTCCTGGATTGATTATGTCCTGCTGTATTGTCTTGCCAGCACATATCAGGGTGGTTGAAGTCCCCCATTCTTTGGGCATTATAATAGTGCTCATCTTACCTCCTAAGAAAACATGGAACCTGGCATTTCTTTATCTGTGGTTTTGGAAAAGGCTGGATTAAATCAAACCTGGCTTCTCTCAGTGTGCGAGCACCCATCAATCACCAATGGAAGCAGGAACATATCGTCCCAGATGAAGTTGCTAATTAAAAAGTCATAGGACAAGTTGCTTGCTTGCTTGACTTTGCATCACGCTGCAAATTCAAAGCAGATTTGGGATCAAGTTTACTCCTCTGGGCTGAGCCAACTTCTTGCACTGCTGTTGGGTAGCAGGTAGAGGAAGCACAGAGGGGAGAGGACAGCTAGGGCCCTGAAGTCTTACAGGCAGAAGCAAAAATGAGCACAGGCTCTTAAAGGAGTCTGCAGTGGGCTTTCTCAGGTTCACATCAAACCTGTGGAACGGCAGAGCTGCTAGATTTCTGGGGAAAAACAAGTCCTACATGCCTGGTGCACAGTGGAGTGAATCATGGTAGTAGACTAGACTATAAGCTTGATGATCTGAATTTGGTGTTGTTGGAACTGAAACACTGAAGTAATTGCAAACATCAACTCAGGTTGGATTACTATCCTGGCAGTTATGGGAGCAGCTATTTTGTGCTACTGTAACCTCAATTTCTAGAGCTGTCCCTTCAGTTCATTCCCTGAAACAGGAAACTGTATCCCACATAGAGCAACAAGGAAGTCAGAAAAAATTGCCTTGCTTCATTTTTCAGTGGCACAGAACATGTTTTGCTGCTTGCTGTAGCTGTACAATACCCAGAATATCATGAGGGAACTAAGAAGCTTTGAAGACGTTATTGTTCTCAAAATTGTGCTTGAAGGTCTAAGGGCTGAGTCCACCTTCTTGCTAGCTCCTGCCTTCATTTGCTAGCTCTGTCTGCTGAATCTCTCTCTACTGCTGCCACATTATTTCTTCAGGACACAGCTTTTACAAATCAGTCACTAGCTCATTTGCTAAACTGGTGGTGTTCCTGCTGCCCCTCCTGCATTAGTAGTAACATCTTTCCCTGGGCTGCTCTGCCAAAGCTTCTGTGTCAGCCACCCTCCTGGAAGCTAGGCCTGGCCAACCCTCTAGACCAGCTGCGGCGTCAACCCTCTAGACCAGCTGCGGTGTCATTGAGCATGAAGCAGAATTGGCCACCATGGTCTCGCCAGTAAGTCAAGAACAGAAACATTACATCAGCTGTGTTAATGCAGCTATGGGTGTGGTAAAAGAAAAAACTAAAGTGTCCCTGGAAATAAAAAGGCTATAGGTACGTTTTTTTAACATCATATGGAATCACCTGAAGCAAAATAATGTCTCCTGTCGTCATCCTCAAGGCACTGCACTGAGCTAGGTTTGCTCTACCTGCTTTGAGTTAAGGAAAAAAAAGAAACAAGGATGTTTAATTAACTGAAAACAAGTAGCACATTTTAGCGCTGTTTAGTCCTAAGACAGGTGTGCAGGAACCTCAGACCTAGCCTGGGGTAAGATTACTTTCTGTTCTTGTCCTTGACTCAGACAAACTGTCCTACTAATAGAGCAAAGGCTCCTGCTGGTCACATTCGTATAGCTCGCTGAGCTCATCCAAGCAGAATTTGAAAACACACTTGGCCTACAGAATTTCATCCCTGCTGAGACAAAGAAAGAGAAAAAAAAAAAAAAAGGTGAAACACACAGGGGATCACTGTTCTGTAGGTACCTGACAGGGTACTAGATTCCAAGTACAGAAACTGTAGTACCAGCTGCCTCTATAAAATGAAGCCTCTACCCTTACCAGAGAGAGATGTTTTATAGGCTAAGAGTTTCCAGACATTCGTTACATGTACTGATGTAGCAGCTATTTCCAGGAGGAAAAACCCGAGTTCTCTTAATGACACTTTCACTTCAGAGCACTGTGAAAAGCATAAACTCTGTCCCAAGCCAGATGGTAGAACAAGACTAAACTATCCCACTGGAGGTTAAATCTGGACCTGTTTTGTCAGCATATTCTCTGAAAGTTTTTTGCTAAGATTTTTCTGTGAATAGCTGTCGAAAAAGAAGGGGGTGGTGTCTTTAAACCAACATCTGGTCTAAGAAAAGAGGCAATGAACAATTTTGTAATTATATTGGAAACGCTTCATCTACAATAATTATAACATTCATACAGAATTTTTTAAAGAGTCAGCTTAAAATAATGCATACAATACATTAATTTCAGAATATCCTAGATGCATCAGTTGGTTGTAATTCACTGACAGTAAGTTTCTCTCCTCTGCATGTTCACATATCCCCATCAACAGGGCTGGTACTGCTTTCCATGATACTCTACTGAGGGGTATCCGATTTCTGTGATCAAGGTGGAAGTCAAGCTTCACATGCCAGCAGGCTGACAGGTTCCAACCTGCATGCACACTGATAAAGCCTAGAGGTTTTTGCTCATGCATGGTGGTGAAGGAAGCTCCTGCAGCAGCCAAGCAACCACTGGCTCTATACAGAGCATGGCACAGAACAGCAGCTGGACAGTAGTCAGCAATGAACCAAAGCAAGCTTCACATCTAGCTCCAGGGTCAGGACCAAAGCTGGCACTTCAAGGGACTAACTTGACCTCAAGAGCAGTAGCTTCAGAAAGCTTCTGGATCACATGACTTTAACAGGCCTGTGAAGATTGACCACATCCTTGTCAGCTTCGCCAATTATGTGTTTGCATCAGAGCCAGTCCCTCTTCAACAAACACCGGTACGAGCCCAAAACATGAACATGTTATCCTAACTGGTACAAAACTTAACTCTATCTTACCATTAATTATAAGTACTTGTGCATACTTTATTAACAGAGTATAAGAGCTAGAATTCCTAAAAAGAACACCACAGAATCTTAGTCTAAGGCTGGGCAATTGCACACATACAGGAATCACAAGGCTTGGAATAAAAGACAAGCAGGTAAGGGAGTCTTCTTGACCAAGAGGCAGGAGTGAAGTGCAATCAACTTCATCTGAGCTTGCAGCTGGAGCTTTATACAAATTGCAAAGTCAGTTTAATTACTTAGTTTATTTCTTTATGCTTTTAGAAACAACTATGGCTGGATAGAACAACAAATAGCAGGAAGTGAGGGTGAACTGCCTGTAGTCCTTCACTCATCCACTAATGCATACAAAACAAGCATCACAAGTTATTCACTGGCCCGTTTATGATGTCTGACACTGAACACCACCTCTAGGGTGATGCTCATCATCTTCATAGACTTCTCCATTAAAGTGGTGTTTTCTTTTTTGAGATGGATCAAAGTCCACTAAATCCACTTGTTCCATTTCCTCAGTTTCTTCTATCTCCTGTCTTGTAGGCAGCAGTTTTTCAAGTAAAGACAGCTTATCTGAAGAGAGAAAGCCACTCTCTGGGAAGTTCACCTGAAATCATCAAGAACGGGGGTTACTCAGGTCTGCCTGAATCAGCCTTTCTCCATCCCACTACAGGTCAAATATCTGCCAAAGTCAGCTTTATCATCACAGATGACTTAAACTCAGTGCTTAAAACAAATATTTAAGGTACTAGGCTATTTTTAAATGCCTGCAAGAAGTTAACTTCTAACTCTGGCAACTTAAGCAAGTCTTATCCAACATTTCTTCTGCCCTCTGGAACCACCCTAGAAGCCAAGTACAGGATAAATCAACGTTAGAGATATGGTTGAATCTCCTCTGAAATCATAGCAGATAGAGCCTGCTGCCACAGCTCCCAGCATTAGCCTCTCTCCAGAGAAGAAATCAGCGTTTTCCAGCCTACTCCTTTCCTCCAGACACAGGGGAAGTTACTGATCCATCCTTCCTACAGGATGATAGAAACTAAAGAACATGCCAAGCGAATGGCAATTCACAAGATGTCCACAGAAATTCTTCTTGTACTTCATGTACTTTCAGCACAGAGTGTTCCGGAAGTTTTTTCTTTGTACTGAACTGTAATTCTCTTTGATGGATTACATGTTCTCACTGTTGTCAAAAACAAATACCACACCAGGACATCTGATAATTGCTCTCTCTTCTTGATTGAAGTAGAATCATAGAATGGTTAGGGCTGGAAGGGACCTTCAAAGGTCATCTAGTCCAACCCCCCTGCAAGTAACAGGGATATCTCCAACTAGATCAGGTTGCTCAGGGCCTCATCCAACCTGGCCTTGAACGTCTCCAGGGATGGAGCATCCACCACCTCTCTGGGCAACCTGTTCCAGTGTTCTACAACTCTCATGGTAAAAAATTTTTTCCTAATATCCAATCTGAATCTACCTCCCTCTATTTTAAAACCATTACCCCTTGTCCTATCACAACTGGCCCTCCTGAACAGCCTCTCCCCATCTTTCTTGTAGGCCCCCTTGAGGTACTGGAAGACCGCTATAAGGTCACCCCAGAGCCTCCTCTTCTCCAGGCTGAAGAGCCCCAACTCTTTCAGCCTGTCCTCATAGGAAAGGTGCTCCAGCCCTCTTAGCATCTTCGTGGCCCTCCTCTGGACCCTCTCCAACTGGTCCATGTCCTTCTTATGTTGGGGGCTCCAGAACTGGACGCAGTACTCCAGGTGAGGTCTCACGAGGGCAGAGTAGAGGGGAAGAATCACCTCTCTCGACCTGCTGGCCACGCTCCTCTTGATGCAGCCCAGGATGCGGTTGGCCTTCTGGGCTGCAAGAGCACATTGCTGGCTCATATTGAGCTTCTCGTCCACCAGTACTCCCAAGTCCTTCTCCTCAGGGAGTACTGGTGGACGAGAAGCTCAATATGAGCCGGCAATGAAGTAATGCTTAGAGGTTAAATTTTGGATGGATATTCAGTGCTGAACTGTACCACGGAATTAAGTTGATCCACTCACCCTGAATTCTATGATCAGGCGTCCTTTTTCATACGGTCTGCGATAAATTGGCATACCTTCATTCAACACACACTTAATAGCCCCATGCTTCACAACCTGGCCTAGGGAAAAAAAAAAAAAAACCACAACCAAAAAAGGATGAGATCCATGCAGGCAAGAGAAGCAGCTTTAGTTTTAACTCCCTTCAATATCTATGCAACCTTCTACATTGTGGTTAGACAGCTATACCACTGTGTAAGAGTCTAATAGGGACGTACTGTCTGGTAACTTCTGAATAGGAAAGCAGGTTGATGTCTACATGACATTCTTGAAACCTTGATTATGCTTCCCAGAGGAAGCATACTTAGGGATGTTTCTGTTCTTTTAAACTTCCAGCTTACACTCACTGTAGGCTTGGAATTTTAACAGGAAGCAATCCAACACTTACCAGGATGGGAGGTAATAATAATAGTTCTATTATCCAGCGTTGTGATAGGCTTTTGAAAGCCACATAGAGCTTCAACCAGTTGAATATCCATAGACATAAGAAGGTCTTCATCTCGTCTAAGGTAGAATCAAACATTTAGAGAGAGAAGAAATAAAAGGACTATATTCAACTCCAGTTTTTAACTTGGCAAGGACAACAAAGCTGTCATTCTGGTAGAAGCCCGGGCCATTAAATAAAGAATATTGAATATTGATGCAGCACCTCAAGCCAGCAATTATAGGAATGATACCCACGCTGACAGCCACTACTAGTCAAGTCTAGCTATCCAAAGTGTAGAAGAGTTTATTGAAAATAAATAAAATAATAAAAAAATTTTGACACAGTCTCCCACAGCATCCTCACAGCTAAACTGAGGAAATGTGGTCTGGATGATCGGATAGTGAGGTGGATTGTGAACTGGCTGAAGGATAGAAGCCAGAGAGTAGTGGTCAATGGGACAGAGTCCAGTTGGAGGCCTGTATCCAGTGGAGTCCCTCAACAGTCGGTACTGGGACCTGTATTGTTCAACATATTCATCGATGATTTGGATGAGGGAATACAGTGCATGGTCAGCAAGTTTGCTGATGACACTAAACTTGGAGGAGTGGCTGACACACCTGAAGGCTGTGCTGCCATTCAATTCAGAGAGACCTGGACAGGCTGGAGAGTTGGGCGGGGAGAAATTTAATGAAATACAACAAGGGCAAGTGTAGAGTCTTGCATTTGGGTAAGAACAACCCCATGTACCAGTATGAGTTGGGGACAGAACTGTTGGGGAACAGCACAGGGGAAAGGGACCTGGGGGTCCTGGTGGACAGCACGATGATCACGAGCCAGCAATGTGCCCTTGTGGCCAAGAAGGCCAATGGCATCCTGGGCTGTATTAGAAGGGGTGCGGTTAGTAGATCGAGAGAGGTTCTCCTCCCCCTCTACTCTGCCCTGGTGAGGCCGCATCTAGAATATTGTGTCCAGTTCTGGGCCCCTCAGTTCAAGAAGGACAAGGAACTGCTTCAGAGAGTCCAGTGCAGGGCCACAAAGATGATTAAGGGAGTGAAGCATCTCCCTTATGAGGAAAGGCTGAGGGAGCTGGGTCTCTTTAGCTTGGAGAAGAGGAGACTGAAGGGGGATCTCATTAATGTTTATAAATACGTAAAGGGTGACTGTCATGAGGATGGAGCCAGGCTCTTCTCAGTGGCATCCAATGGTAGGACAAGGGGAAATGAATATAAGCTGGAACATAGGAGGAAGCTTAAACATGAGGAAGAACTTCTTCCCAGTAAGGGTAACAGAACACTGGAACAGGCTGCCCAGAGAGGTTGTGGAGTCTCCTTCTCTGGAGATGTTCAAAACCCGCCTGGATGCATTCTTGTGTGATCTGATCTAGGTGGTCCTGCTCCGGCAGGAGGATTGGACTAGATGATCCTTTGAGGTCCCTTCCAATCCCTAACATTCTGTGATTCTGTGAAATGCAGCAAGGCTTAATGGCGTTCAGTTTCTCTTCACCACTCCTTCCCCATTCTAGGAAGAAGTTCTCTCTCAGCCTCCTAAACAGTGCAACTGGGACAATTAACGCCTTCCTGTACGTAGATCAATATTGTATTAAGCGCATCAGCTAGCTCTACATAACTCTGTTACACTTGCTTTCTGAAGATCTGGTACTAGGGAAGCTATGGCCACTCTGGGTTATGATGAAAGCACCTTCTAGACACCAACAAGCAGGATCTGGAAGAGATAATGTAATTGTTTTAATTGCCTATTCTGACTTTGAGATGGCAGTGCTAGTGATTTCTGCATGCAGTGCAGGTTCAAGGCCTATGAAATCCTCCAGCCTATTCGAAGAACTTGCTTATTTCAGTTGTCCTGTTTTAAAGGTCTCTGGAGAGAGTCTTGCCCAAAAAGTTAATTTTAGACTCTGACGGGAGAGGGGGAACATTTCACTTGTCCCAGAAGAAGCATGACCTCAGCATAACCCCACAATACCACTAATATCAAGGGTTATCTAAGGACTCTAGAACTGAAGGCAGTTGGCAGAAAGACGGACAAAAATAAGTCAGCCAAGTCGAGACTTCAAGCCCCAGGTAACCAAGCAAACAGCTTGGTCCAGACCATCCCTTTGGCACAGCTGATTCAGTATCTGGTTTCACTGGAAGTTAAGAAAAATCAGCTGAGTAAGCTTATCCAAAGCAAACAGAACTGATTCTTAACCTGTGAGCTCAGTGCTCTTTGGCACAGAGTTCTGGCACCAGCTTTCAGAGCTCAGCACCACAGAGGACAATCAGGCAGACCAGCTGCAGGTTTCCCAAGAACCTTCCACTCACTGTTCCTATTTACAAGTACAATGTCAGTGGTTGGTGTTGGGACAAATGCCTTCTCTAAATCCATCAATTCACTTGCTACTGCTCTGAACAGAAGCAGCGAGACACCAAGCGCAACACACTTCTATGTGATGACCAGTGTTGCTTTTTATCAGACCAAAATGTACTGGGCAGATTCATTCCACAAACAGTAACTTGAAACAAGGCTTGCAACACCAAGCAGTACTGTACTGACCCATAACATGAAATACTTTAGGCATGGCCAATGCTGCTTAAGTCCGATTACCCTTCCCAGTCGACTCAGGAAATGAAGTGTGGGAAACCACCTTTGGTCAGAAGGGTGCATGCTATACTCAGCACTGTTTGTCATAAATAAGATACCTGAGGAAAAGTGAACACGCTAGAAATTTTCTGTGTCTTGAAGCCAAGTGGGCCATGAACAGCTGCCTACACTAAATGGTAATTTTCTGAGGTTAAGTGACAGAATGCTATCCTGGAAAGAATAAGGAAACAATCACTAATATTCACATCTATTAAACAAAATCTCAATATTTTAAGAGTTCTTAAAATTAAAAATTTGTAAACTCTTATTATCAGTAACTAGTTTTGTTTGCCTTTCATCTCCTTCCACTGTCAATGCTTACATAAGAGTACCTTGTGCTACTAGAACACAAGTGACTGACTAGTTGTACCAAGATTCCTGCACACCTCAGTCCTCCTTTGGCCACCCAAACAAACTCACAGGTGAGATGTGGCCACATCATCCTATCTACTGATATTTCCAGAAGATAAAAGGTGAGTGGTAACCAAGGAAGAATGTGGACAAGCAACTCAGGAGCTGACACAAAGGACTTCGAGTTTTTACCTTGTAAATACAGAGTGGTCTTTTTGATCCAAGACAATAATAATATCCCCTGGCTCTAGTCCTGGCTCTTGGTCCCCTTCACCATGGAATGTTATTTTCTGACCATCCTTCATTCCTATTGCAAAAACAAGCAAACATACCTTTTTCATCATTTAAAGTGAAAAACAGCAGTAAGAAAGATTTTTGTAGTCACAAGCTGGTACCAGGAGGTCTCTGGATCTTTAAATTAGAGCATCACAACCTTCTCTTGAAGCATTCATAAATTTTTTTCAATCCACTCACATGTCCAACCGATCTTAGTGGCGCCAACCTGAACTATGTCTCAAAATCATTAAGCTTAATTGTAGTGCAAAACAGTCACCTGCCAAGCTGAAGTCTTTAAAAGAAACCTTGGCAAAACAGCTTTCATCACATGCACAGGCACTAAAAAGAAAACAGAAACACTGCATACAAAATACATTTTGAAAGCAAGCGACCAACCAGCTTCTTCAGTTTTATAGACATATGTGGCAAAGCTACTTATGAAACGTGATCTCAGTGCCTGCTCAGTGCAAGAAGCACTCTCCCTAAGACTAGCCATCATGTAAGAGACCCACTTCACCCACACACAAGTCTCTCCACCATAAATTCTAGTTGCCCCATGGTAGCTCAGTCTGGTTTTCTATAAGGAAGAGAGAAGAAACTCTTCTCAGTGATTTATGTCAGTAATATATGCCTTCTAGCCCTCATACTTAGTGTTACTGCAGGATTTTCCCTGTTAAAAACAAACTGAGGCATTGCGTAAGGTTTTCTTGCACATACAATAGCTGCAGGTGACAGGCACAAGCCTGTAGAAGCCACACACTTGTCAGCTCGCTCACTCTTACAAGTTGCACTACTCCAGAGACTTCTCCCACCGGCTTTTGAACAGCCTCCTCAACAGAGATGCATTTGTCATTCAACACTCACGTTCTCCCATCACTGTGAGGGTTTGTGTATTGAGCCCATTTTGCCATGAGGCGAAGAGTACCTGCACCGAGCAGCACTGTCAGGGTTGCACAGCAAACAACAGTTCTAAGCATGAGAGGCTTAGCACTGTCTCTGCACCCTATTACTATGGCAGACCTGGTTCCCCTTCACACTGAAACACAGTAGAAGTGATCGGAGTCTGCAGGGCTTCCCCTACAGGCAGGGAAAAATCATTAGGCAAGTTGAGCCAACAAGTGATTAGTTTTACTCTAATTGGTCCAGCTACCTGATAAAGACTTGCGCCTACGAGGCTGCTCAAAAATAACTCACTGCTTACAATACTGCAGGTTTCAAAATTTGTTCTTAGTTACGTGCACAGGTATTAGATATGAACATAGAAGTAATCAATCTTCCCTAAGAACAATTCCACTACTTTTTAAAGGCAGCAACAGGCAATTTTACTGTATATATATTCAGCAGTGTTACTCACCAAATCAACACCATGCATTTGCTAAAGCTTGTTTTAGTGCTTCAAAGTCAGTCAGTACATCCGAGTTCAATACTTCATCTTAGTAAGACACCTCACCTTTGTCAATGTGAACTTCTAGTATCTTCTTCTCTCTAACAATTTTTCTGCCAGTGCAGCTCTTACATCGGTCCTTGGGGCTGATACGCTCCCCGTGCCCCTGACACTCCATACACACGGACTGGATTTGTTGCACCATTCCTGGCCCAATCTGGTGAATTCTGATCTGCATGCCTGTTCCTCTGCAATTAGGACAGCATTCTACCGCACCTTTCTTACCACCACGACCTGAGGAGAACAAAAATTGGAGATGGATGGTTATGCACTGCCAGAAAAAAACCAATCCAAAAGCTTTAGGAGCAACTTGTGTTTAGTCTCAGTTCCATAGTTACCTTCACATTTGTCACAGATAACATTCTTCTGCAGTGCAAGTTTCCTTGTTGCACCATTGTACATATCTTCTAAACTTACTGACAACTGATGAACCACATTTTTGCCTGTAAAAGAAAAACAGTTATTTACTCTAGTTTGAAAGTTTGGTTTACAAGCAACAGGAAACTTCCCATGTCACTATGCTCAAGTCATGACAAACCAAGACTATGAACACTAACATCGTATTTTAATCCAGCTTTTTCTAGTTTTGTTGGTAGGAGTCAATAGCTCCTTCCTATCTCATGTCAAATTAGGCTACAATTCTAATGGCTTTGTCAATAACACTTCTCTGTTAGAATAAGTCAGAGACTCTTCTGTGAAAGTACAGACATTAACAGAAACAAAACATGCAGAACCTTAGACATTTAAGTTTTATAATGCAGGACTTAAGTTTTAACAAAGTGACTAAATGTATCTCCGACAAGGAAGTGGGAGATGCTCTCTAGAGTCAGCAGAGTACTTCCTCTCACCAGGGGACTTTCTGGAGACTGAAATGAGTAATTATTTTTTACACTCAGGATTTACTTAGAACTTAAGCTCATTTTACAGGCTTAATTTTGGGAAGGATAACAAGTTCTGGCTTACGAGGTATACTTTGATACAACACTGTAGCATTTTGATACAAACCCTTTTTTCTTGTCTTTGTCACCAGGTCTCTACTAAGAAGAGACAGGGTCAGCACTACTCTACTCTTAACCAGTTTAATTGACACTAGAGTCTTTCCCAATGTGATTAATCTGGACTTCAACTCAATGCCACTGAACAGCACAGGAAAAAAAAAAGTTTCACGGACTGAATTTGATTTGGCTATCTTATTTAGATGCAGTTACTTATAATTAAAGACAAAATTCACATTTAGACACTACACATATTGGGGTTTAGCTAAAAAAAAAAAAAAATAATCATTTTAAGATATGTCACCGTTCCATTTCCCGTTCAGCCTATTAGGCAGCTGGGTTTATGCTCAGCTACAGGCTTTCCAAACATGAACTCTGGTTAGCTATTAACCTGAGGCAACGCGCAAGAGACCACATTACCACTGCATGAACCAAATGCCCTCCCCACTCGTGTCAGGCGCTACTGGCTAGGGACAACGTTTTCGCCGGTTTTGAAATCAAGCCTGAAGCTTCATTTTAACGCTATTTAAAGTGTTATATCTGCTGCATGCTCCTCAGAGACTTTGATCCTGTCTACCAGACTGATCACGTTGTAAAGCCTGGGAAGACATGGGAACATGGCACGTTACCTCGTCTCTCTCTCTGCATCCTCCCACCGCCGCCAAAGAACATATCGAATATGTCCATGGGTGACCCGAAACCACCACCAGAGCCACCCTCTTTGATGGCCTGCTCGCCTCCTTTGTCATACAGGTCCCTCTTCTTCGGGTCCGACAGTACTTCGTAAGCTTGGGAAATCTGCTTAAACTGCGAGAAACACACATCGTGCTTCAGGCTCCCGGGCCGCGAAACCCCGAATGGCCCCCGGGCGGGCCCCCCACCCCCGGCCGCCCTCCCGCTCCCGCCGGACTCTCCCCAGCCGCTCCCCTCGCCCTCCGTGTTGGCACCCCCCGGGGCAACCGGCCCCGCAGCTCCGTCCCGTCCCGCTGCTGACCTTCTCGCCCTCATTGGGGTTCTTGTCAGGGTGGTACTTGAGCGCCAGTTTTCGGTAGGCCTTCTTCAGCTCCTCGGCGGAGGCGTTGGGCTTCACGCCCAGAACATCGTAGTAAGTAGTCTCCTTCACCATGGCGGAGGCCGGCCCCTGAGCAGCGGGCGATCCCGCACCCCGCGGCGGCTCCTCACCCAGCGCCGATCCCGACTTTTCTGGAAAGTTCCGAGCCGGTCCCGCATCCGGGCGCTTTTGAGCCGGCACCGCCCCTCCCCGGAAGTCTCTCCCCGCCGGCCGCCGGGCTCTGGCGAGCGGACAGCCAATAGGGGCGGGAGACGTAGGCCGGCTGGCCAATCACCGCCGCCCTCCCCCCCCCCCCACGCTGGAGTTCGCCCGCCGCCGCCACTCCCGGCGTGCACCGGCCGCGCGCTGCACTGCGCATGCTCCGGGCGAGCGGCGCCTCCGACTCGGCCCCGCGTGGCGGGCGGGCGGCCGGGGCCGCCAGCGGTGCCTCCGGTTCCGCCGTCTGCGTGTCGGGGAGCAGCCGCCGCTGCCTCTCACGTGAGGCGTGTGTACCGGGCAGGCCCTGCCCCCGGCACCTCCCGCACGCAGCGCTGCCGGTGTGGGGCCGTTTCTTGCGGGGAGGCACCGAGCTACAGGCGGGTACACGGCAGCATCCCGGGCCTGACACCGTCGGGGCGCGGTTCCCGCGCAGGTCTAATGGCGGCGCGGCTGCGCGCCCCCACGCCTGCGCCGAGCTTTCGCTCTTGTCCCGGCGCGCGCGAGCTCCGCGCGCCTGCGCCGGCCCGCGCTCCGCGCCACGCCTCGGTGGTCACGCGGGGCTGCGCTGCAGCAGACGGTTGGTGGGGCCCGCGCGCGCGGCAGGGGCGGGGCCCGGCGTTGCCATGGGGACGGGGTCCCGCTCCCTTCCCGGCCGGCGGCTGCCGTCGTGCGGCGGCGACAGAGCGGGGCCCGGCGGGGCGCCCGTCCGCCCGCCCGCGGGCGCTCCCTCGCGTCTGCGGCCGCCGTGCGGTGGTGGCGGCCGCTGCCGTGCGCCGGGCCCCCGTCCCGGCGGTTGGGCGCCGAGGGGAAAGGCGGCGCTCTGGGGCGGGGTGTGTAGTGAGCGGCGAGGAGGACCCGTCCCGAGCAGCGGGCCGGCTCGCGGGGTGCAGCCGGGTGGGCCTCGCCGCACATCGCACGTTTCTGAGTGTGTGGCAGCGCTGGTGTTGCACTGGGGGCGGAGGGTTGCTTTCCACTGGGATAAGCTCGCCACAGGGTTGGGAGGAGGAGCGCTGAGTGCCTGGCACCAGGCAGCGGGGAGGGCGCAGGGTTTTTGCTCCGCAGGGTCAAGTTGGTGTAAGCTTGAGGGTCCAGTTTCATAGCGTGGTCCAGACTGTTGCTGGAGGAAGCTATCCCCCTTTCTCGCCCTCTCTGTCTTCTGCTACTTTCTTTGTTTTGGTGGGTAAGTTAATTTTCCAGATCAACTCTGATTCAGTGGGAAACAAATCACTTTTTTTGTGGGTAGGCTTTTCTGTCACATGGAACTGCTGATGGAATTGATTTTTCCCGTGTATCATCTGTGGATGTGAGACTGTACGGTGGTGTAGAAGGAAGGAAAATAAGTTTGCCATTTCAACAGAAGCTTGCTCTTAGATTATGCTAGTGTTAAGTTAATGCTGTGCTTTGCCTTGAATTTTAGGGACATGAACCCACTTAGCAGAAATGACTCAGCTAATGAATGGGCTGGCAGCAGAATCTCCTGGACCCTGTTCCACAGGAAGGTGACCCATGGGGAAGCTGCATGTTAGTGACATACTGTTTGTTTTGCTCTATAGCACAGTGATGCGTGTGTGCTGGCTTGTGAGGAAAGAGAAATGCAGCCAGCGAATAAAACTGCCACACTTGGAAGCAGTGGTGATTGGGCGTGGCCCAGAGACTGGGATAACAGATAAGAAGTGTTCACGGCAGCAAGGTAATGTTTAGCTCCAAGCCTGCTTTCTACATGCAACAGCAACCTGACTTGTGAAGAGCGTGAGATACAAGTACAGCAGTCATGTTTATCAATAAGCATCATTCTTCTGTTCAGCTAAATTACAGGGAAGCCAACAGACCAGTGTTTTGGCCTGATTCATAAGCCTGCTTTGAGCACGGTCTAAATGGGAAATCACAGTATTTTCTTGAAAGCCAAGCGAGCCTTCCTTAGGCTGACTTCTGCAGTCACTGGCTCATGGTCGTCTCCTTTCTCTGCGTGGTACTTAGTGTTGCTTGATTCTTGAAGTCATCCAGCTTTTTTATATGCATGTATGGAGACCTCTGGGTCCTAAAAACTCAGAGCAAACACCTAATAACAGGAAATTCACCTTAGTTTACAAAGGCATTGACCCTTAACATGAGACCCCTGCTCGCAGCCCTGTTCCGCTCCCTGCACTCTTGCCTCGTGGGTGGCACTTCATCTCTCTAGTCTTCCACCAACTGACTTTTAGTGTGACTTGTTATTTTATAGATGCAGTGGGAGAATATATAAAAATATCTGTGATCTATAAAATACTCCCCTTCACATCTTCCCTGCCTTAACTTTCTTCCCTCTGGACACAGTCCTGCTCCATGCCTTGTTGTCGCAGAGGGCTGGTGAGAATAGCCAGAACGTGTAGAAGACTTCCATAGATTTTGCCTTTATTCTGAAGTGATTTTGCTGATCCATGATGTGAAATATACAGGTGTGACTCAGTTGTATGGGTTGGTTCTGTTTTACCTGTGGTCCTGGAAACAGGATGAGGCAGAAGTATTCTTTGTGTACGTTCACAGAGATCAGCTTCAGAATGTAGCAGATCTTAAAATACAGGAGTGTTTTCTGCAAGGGGTGGTTCAGCAGAGTTCTGGCCTTTTTATTTACACTTTGTTCTTTCTTTCCAGTTCAGTTAAAAGCAGACTGTAACAAGGGATATGTCAGAGTTAAGCAGGTATGTTTTTAAATGGGTTTACAATATTTCTGATACTTACCAGGATCGTTCTTCTACTTAAATTCCACAAATGCTGCAAGTGATGATACTGATCACCGGGTCTGAAGGGCCCGAATCTGTTTTATGGCCAAAGAGAGCACAGCGAGTGGTCCTTGGAAGGGATCTGTCTTTTTTTTTTTTTTTTTTTTTTGTGTGTGTGTGTACTGCAGTGGAAAGTCTGTACTACTTCCAGATATGTTCCGGTCTCAGACAGCCAGACTTAGAGCATCAGGGAATGCTGCAGTGAATCCTCAAGCTGTTCTTCCAGGTGCCATGTTTGGGAGATTTCAGAGTTCTCCTAAGCTTACTGATCTGCCTCCTGAGCCTTAAACTTCCAAAGCTGTGGCAGCCCTTCATTTAAGATTTTGATTCATTCTAGTTTTAGTGCGACTGGGTGGTTGTGGAAGGTTTTTGTTTTGATGGCTGATAGAGCCAAAGGTGTGGTCATTTCTGGGAAGGGATGGGATGTGACACAGCACTGAAGGCATTCTCATGTTACTGACTGAATGGATATAGGCCTGCTGTCTCGTACTAATGAGGACCAGTGTCCCTGAGATACTATGAAGGGAAAATGCCCTGGCTTGAGAAACTGGGGCATGTATATGTGCCCACGGTATCAGCATGTGTGGACAACACATTAATGTGTTCTGTCTACTAGGGAGTAACATATTCTGTCAAAACGGCCCTAGCACATTTTCGCTGCTTGCTCTAGAGTTGCTTCCCAGGTGATCTGTGTGCAGCACAGGGTTCCAGTGATCAGTTATTTGGTAGTGTGTTTGCCTGGGAAATGTGAGTTGTGCGTGACTTGAGTGAAACTGCAGAACTGTAGACTGAAGAGATCCTGGCTGGAATCAGATAGGTACTTCATCACAGTGAATACCAAGTGGTCAGAGGCACAGTACCATCTTGTGAAGCAGACAGGTATAGCAGTGACAAAGCTGAAGAGACATTCTGTGACAAAGTCTATCAGTCACAGGGAAGAGCTTTTTCCTCAAGCTTGTTTCTTGTATAAACGTTAACCAAAAGCATTTTACTGAAGCCGGAGACTCCTAATTTCCCTAGGATCACCCTCATGATCAGGCAAAATCCATCTATCAAGCAGTCACTATAGGTTGCCCATGCCACTTTGTGTTATCAGTTATGCCCGAGACAGAGGAAAACGTATTGCTTTTCAGTCATTGGCTAAACTTAAGGTAACTTCTCAGTCTTTAAAACCCTATTTTGAGGGGAAAATTATTTTACAGTTGCATGGAGCTGTAAACTGATGCAATGAGATAGGCAGGTAAAAATTCGACCTTGATGTCCTCATATTCTGCTAGAACAGAGGAAATAACAGATGTCATAGAATCATAGAATGGTTTGGGTTGGAAAAGACCTTAAAGATCATCTAGTTCCAAGCCCCCTGCCATGGGCAGGAACACCTTGCACTACACCAGGTTGCTCAGAGCCTCATCCAGCCTGGCCTTGAACACTTCCAGGAATGAGGCATCCACAACTTCTCTGGGCAACCTGTTCCGATGTTTCACCACCCTCAGAGTGAAGAGTTTCTTCCTTAGATCTAATCCAAATCTGCCCTTTTTCAGTTTAAAGCCATTGCCCCTTGTCCTGTCACTACATGACCTTGAAAAAAGTCCCTCTCCAGTTTCTTGTAGGCCCCTTTAGGTGCTGGAAAGCTGCTATAAGGTCTCCCTGGAGCCTGCTCTTCTCCAGGCTGAACAGCCCCAACTCTCTCAGCCTGTCTTCACAGGAAAGGTGTTCCAGGCCTCGGATCATCTTGGTGGCCCTCCTCTGGACTCACTCCAGCAGGTCCATGTGCTTCTTGTGTTGGAGACTCCAGAGCTGAATGCAGTATTGCAGGTGGGGGAGAGCAGAACAGAGAGGCAGAATCACCTCCCTCGAACTGCTGGCCGCGCTCCTTTTGATGCAGCCCAGGATATGGTTGGCTTTCTGGGCTGCCAGTGCACATTGCTGGCTCATGTTGAGCTTCTCATCCACCAGCACTCCCAAGTCCTTTTCCTCAGAGCTGCTCTCATCCATTCTCCACCCAGCCTGTACTTGTGCTTGAGATTGCCCTGACCCACGTGGAGGACCTTGCACTTGGCCTTGTTGAACTTCATGAGGTTCTCACAGGTCCACCTCTCCAGCCTGTCAAGGTCCCTCTGGATGGCATCCCTTCCCTCCAGCGTGTCCACAACACCACACAACTTGGTGTCATCTGCAAACTTGCTGAGGGTGCACTCGATCCCACTGTCCATGTCTCCAACAAAGATGTTAAATGGCACTGGCCCCGGTACTGACCCCTGAGGAACACCACTCGTCACTGGGCTCCATGTGCACATTGAACCGTTGACCACAACCCTTTGAGTGCGACCATCCAGCCAATTCCTTCCTTATCCACCGAGTGGTCCATCCGTCAAATCCATGTCTCTTCAGTTTAGAGACAAGGATGTCGTGTAGGACAGTATCAAATGCTTTGGACAAGTCCAGGTAGACGATGTCAGTTGTTCTTCCCTTATCCACCAGTGCTGTAACCTCATCATAGAAGGCCACCAAATTAGTCAGGCAGGATTTGCCCTTAGTGAAGCCATGTTGTCTGTCATCTGCTTTTCCATGTGCCTTAGCATAGTTTACAGGAGGATCTGCTCCATGATCTTGCCGGGCACAGAGATGAGACTGACTGGCCTGTATTTCCCTGGGTCTTCCATTTTTCTCTTTTTGAAAATGGGGGCTATGTTCCCCCTTTTCCAGTCAGTGGGAACTTCACCAGATTGCCACGACTTCACACATATAATGGATAGTGGCTTAGCAACTTCATCCACCTGTGGATGCATCTCATCAGGTCCCATGGACTTGTGCACCTTCAGGTTCTTTAGATGGTCTCAAACCTGATCTTCTCCTACAGTCGCAGTTCTTCATTCTCCCAGTCCCTGCCTTTGCCTTCTGTGGCTTGGGCTGTGCAGCTGGAGCTCTTGCCAGTGAAGGCTGAGGCAAAGAAGTCATTGAGTACCTCAGCCTTCTCCGTATCCCGGGTAGCCAGGTCCCTGTTTCCTTCCGGAGAGGGCCTACGTTTTCCCTAGATCTCTTTTTATCCCTGACATATCTATAGAAGTTTTTCTTGTTGCCCTTGATGTCCCTGGCCAGATTTAACTCTATCAGGGCTTTAGCTTTCCTAACCTGATCTCTGGTTGCTTGGACAATTTCTCTGTATTCTTCCCACGCTACCTATCCTTGCTTCCACCCTCTGTAGGCCTTCTTTTTGTGCCTGAGTTGGTCCAGGAACTCCTTGTTCATGCATGCAGGCCTCCTGGTGTTCCTACCTGACTTTCTCTTTGTTGGGATGAACCACTCCTGAGCTTGGAGGAGGTGATCCTTGAATATTATGCAGCTTTCTTGGGCCCCTCTTCCCTCCAGGGCTTCATCCCATTGTACTCTACCAAGCAGGTCCCTGAAGAGGCCAAACTCTGCTCTCTTGAAGCCCAGGGTAGTGACCTTGCTGTGCGCCCTACTTGCTGCCCTAAGGATCTTGAACTCCAGCATTTCATGGTCGCTGCAGCCAAGGCTACCCTTGAGCTTCATGTTCCCCATCAGTACCTCCATATTGTTGAGAACAAGGTCCAGCAAAACATCTCTCCTCGTTGGTTCCTCTACCACTTGGAGAAGGAAGTTATCATCCATGCATTCCAGGAACCTCCTGGATTGCTTATGCCCTGCTGTGTTGTCCCTCCAGGAGATATCGGGGTGGTTGAAGTCCCCCTTCTTTTGTGAAAGATGCAAAATAAAAGCATTAAAATACGGATAGGCTGGTATATACTTTGCACAAGCTGAGGCGGACAGAGGTTTAGCCTCTCTTGAAGGAAGAGGCAGGTGTCACCATGTTTGAACACAGTCTTCTGTGGACCGGAGAAGGGTTATCACATTCAGCTTGGGGGTAAAAAAAAAGACAGGAGCAAGAAGCTTATCTCTGTAGTGGACTCTTTTGGGGGCTCAGAGAGACTTTTTTCCTGATTTTTCTTTATTTTTTGCTTACATATGAGGCAGTGTACTCCTTTCCCTCTTGAAATGAGCTGGAAGAGTGTGTTTGTGTACTTGAAGGCGAATGTGTTGATGAGACAGCACTTGATAGAAAAAGAAAACAAAATGTAGTAAAAGGAAGAAGAAAAAGTGAAATAATTTGAAAACAGGAAACTTTCTGGGGATGATTGAACCGAAATAATTTGTTAAAACTACTGTTACTCTTCAGAAAGAATTGTTACTAAGGCTGTTATTATTTTAACAGTTGTTTAACAGGTTGTTAATTTGTTGTGAGCAAAATGCAACATAGGTCTTGCTGTAACTCTGTAGCCAGCTTCCACAGAACTGTCAGGTCCCTGTGAAGCCATGCTCCTGAGAGTTGTGTGCTGTGATTGAAGACTGGGCCACAGAGTCTTCAATCTCTCTATGTGTTGGACTTCCCTCTAGAGCAGATTGGTGTGGGGAGGGGGTGCAGTGAATACAACGCACATTTGCTTTCCAGGATAGTGATAGTCCAGGACAATGAAGTGGTAGTTCACAATTCCAGTTTCTGCATCATCTGCCTTTTTTTTTTTTTTTCCCTTTTTTCTCCCTACCAAAGATGGGAGTCAACCCAGCTAGTGTTGATCTTGTGAATATTGGCAAGGATGAAGAGGTGAAAATGAAGCCAGGCCAAGTTCTGCATATTGTGAACAAACTTTACCCGTATGTGGTGGAATTTGCTGAAGACTCAGAGAAAACTGTTACAGGAGTAGAAGAGAAAATACAAACCACCAAGACGCTACGTGAGGACTCCTGCGAGAATGATGACGTAGAGCTTGTGCCCAGAAAAATAATGAAAATGGAGGTGGTGGATACAGAAAGCAGTTCTGCAAATCCCAAGCTGGGTGTATCTCCACGTGAAGTAACTTCAAGCAAAAAGGCAAGTGTTTTGCTATTAGTACTTGTGCTGTTTCTCCTGGGGTTGTCTCCTCCATCAGGAGTGGTCTTTTGTGGATACTACTGATGGGGAAGCATCTCAGGTGAACACAGATCCTCAGAGCATGTAAGCTGAGGCAAAGACTGCTCCTGACATCCCCCAGATCCTGCGAAAGTTTCCTGGAGCCCACTCTAACCTGAGCTGAGGGGGGGTGTGTGTGTGAAGGGCTTGCTTGTAGCGAGTGAGGATTTAATCTCTGGTTCGTGCTGCAGTTTCTGCTAGAAGGACAGCCCACACAAGCTCGGTTCAGCTGGAGTCACACAAGGATACTGTGCTGGCTCTTGAGTTGTAATCTGCTATGTTACAAATAGAGCAGTGGTTGTCTAAAAGCTTATGCACAGAGAATGGAACAACTTGACCCTCTTTTTTTTTTTAATTGCTTTTTTCCTCCCCCTCTTGCTTTGGTCATTCCTTATGGTAGTATGATGTTTACATTAAGGAATGTAACCAGGCAAAATCTTTTTGTAAGGAGATTTTTAGCCCGGCTGACATGGACAAAATAAAAGACTGCTTAGTGCATCTAGAACTGACAGTACAGTTGCTGGAGGAGAAGGCACAGAAATGAGACCCCTCGGGACAAAATTTCAGTCCCAGGTTGTGGTGGGTTGACCACTTATTTCACCTGTGAACTCAGGCTAGTTATATTAGGGCCAGATTTGTGGTGGTATGAGCAGGGAGACAAGCCAATTCACACTGTTTCTCTGTCAGCGTTAAAATAATGTTTGAACATCTTCATCTACAAGACTATGATGAAGATCACTGTTGATAATGCCTGTAAAGTGATCTGAACAGATAAAACATTATCTGTTTTGAAAAAAGTACCCTCGAGTCACCTTCTATTAGGTGTTCAGTAACCAACTTAAGAGATAACTGCTAATGTTGGCTTGATCTTCCTGTGCCTTTCTTTTTTTCTGTAGCAGCCACTCCTGCATAATATCAAAAAATGAATACATTGAACAGTAAGGCAGCAAACCACAACCACTTGTTCTGCGCAGAGCAGCATGTGGTAGGACAGTTAGTGGAGATCCTGTACTTCCTTTGGCCCTGGTGATCCATGAAGCAGAGGGTCTTTTAGTAAAATAATCTATCATCAGTAGTAATCGAGGACTGTACCATAATACATGCCTGCAAATTATTAAATTCAAACAGATCTACAGCTCTCTGTTGTTAAACTTCCAACGTTTGAAAGACTTGACTTTAAATCTTAACAGTACCTTGTTAAAAGTTTTCAAAAGTAGGTTTGTGAAGGCAGCTGGAGCAGATGTGTTGGCATTTATAGAAAGGAAATAATTCAGCTGTCATTCAGCTATTATTTTACTGTTGTACACTAATGAAAGTACTTAACTGAATGCTTTAAAACATATAATTTGATTCTTAGTTACCTTTTTTTTTTTTTAATCCTGTGCTGTAGGAACATTTAGGACACTGGAGTCAGGGTCTAAAGAGCTCCATGCAAGATCCAAAAATGCAGGTGAGAGCTGTACTCTTGTACTTTACGGTAGTTCCTGTCTAACAAAGTTAAATGAGTTTTTTTTCTTCCCTCTGTAGTTTAATGATCTGATTAACCAGTAGAGTATTCCGTAAGGGCTGAATTGTACTTGCATCTCTCTCTGTAGTAGCATTAATTTGGGAGTCTCTACTATGCTAATTTTGCAGGATGTCATTATCTTAATTGTCTTTGAGCTCTCTACGCTGTTGAATTCAGCCAACAGATTTCAGAAAGGTTGTTGGGAGAGCAGGCGAGCAGTGCAGTTGCTTTGTTTCCTCAGGGAAACCAACTAAAATGGGAGGTGTTGTTTCCAAGCTTGGTGCATTTCCTGGTTTCCAACAAACTCTTAACAGCAATACCTCTGAGCCAGCTGACAGGATGTGACTCCTGGCTCCTTCTCCACCCACTTTCTTTCTACCAATTGGAAATTGCTGGGTAGTTTCTTTTAACCTGCAGATGCTCCAGATGCGCCTCCCTCCCTCTGCTTTCCTGTGGCTGCATAATGGTTTTCCTTGAGCTCATTTTTTTTGTTGTCTGCCGCCTGCTTTTGCGGAGGTCAGACTCAGGAAGCAGAAATCTGACAACTGTCTTTTGTGGCTGCACTGTATACATACTGTCTTGTTACTATATTCTGAGAGAGCCCTGAGAGAATCTTCCCTATCCCTGTATAGAACCTATATTTCTTTTTATTTTGAAGTTATGGCAAATATATAGACCACTCCTTCTGAAAAACAAGGGTTTTTTTAGCTCATCTCCAAAATAGGGAGAATGTTCTCCATCAGTATTCGACTGTCTGGGATAGTAAGGCCTGAAGCTTGGGTCCATTTAGCTTGGATTTTGGCTGGCTGACTGCTGCATGGCCATCTTGACATTAGAGATGTGTTCTTCCCTTTATACTTCTCAGCAAGAGTATGTGTTCAGGAAGATGGATATCACAGACACCTGTGATACTTGGTTCTTGAAATCATTGAATAATTTCAGTTGGAAAAGTCGTTTGGAGCTCACCCAGTCTGACCACTTACACTCGGTGTGATTGCCCCAGCCTTTTCCGTTTGAATTGAGTTGATCTTGAAGGGTGAAGATCTCACAGCTTCACTGGGCTCCTCCAGGTGATAATCATCCTCAAGCTGAAAATAATTTCCTTGATAACTAATCAGAAGGTCATTATTTCTTGATTGATTTTTTTTTTTTTTTTTTAAGTTCAAGTCTAAGGTGTTGAACTATGTAGAGTTGTAGGAGAACTGGATGCCCATCCTCGTGGAAATGCCAGCGGTTTCAAATGAGTCTTTCTATGGGGAATGATAAGCTATTGAAATACTTGCTTTTTAAACGTGAAGCTTGATCTTCATCTCTCAAGTGGAATTTCATATAGCACTTACCAAGGCAGTGCTTTCTTGACCCAAAAGATAAACTGGTTTTAAAACTTTTCTTTGAATGTTAGAACACAAATAACTGTTTGTGACTTAGTGTTAGCTTTACTAGTTGTGGTTCTGAACTAAATACACAAACAATAGAACTCCTAGCTTTGCTTTTTAATAAAATATTAAATAAATGGCAGTATTTCTTCCTTCTGAAAACACTTGATCGTGGTCCCATTCTCACTGGCTGCATATGCAGACACTAATGTGTGTAATTAAAAATATGACAACATCAACTAGTCTTGCTGCTGAATCAGTCCTTTGATTTGTATGCTGATAAAATTTTAATCTTCCTTCCTGTAGAGCAAGAGTGATCAGCTCTGTATATAAACATACGAGAATAATTAGCAAAGATGACAAAGACATCATCCATCTCTCACCAATAGATGTACTGTTAAGAGATCAGAGATACAGCACAGTTTCTGCTTCAGAACCTGGCAGATTTTTATTGCCAGGGACAGGTTGTCTCCTCTGTTCTCCATGTGCTTTGCTACTGTTTCTCTTCATCAGCTGCATTAAACTGTTGCAGAAGGCAAAACAAAGTGAGAACAGGGGAAGAAGGGCTTGATAGACACCAATCTGTTCTCCTTTTTGAGAGTGATCTTACAAAGTGGCATGTTGGGTAGCATGAACTGAAATAGCTCAAGCTTTAACATTTTTGTCATTGTAATGCCAGTGGAGGTCTGCAGCACCGAGCATGTTATTTGCAGCACCTCTGAGGCTTGTGTTTCACTCCAGACATCTGTGCAGGACGAGGCAGTCCAGTGCGTTCCTTCGTGCTTTATGTTGAACAGAGTGCCGTGATTTTTGTTTTGGTGATCGCTAAACTTGAGTGTAGCCTGATGGAAGTAGAATTTCCTAGGCCTCACTGGTATCTGAGTCTTGATTTTCAAGTGTTCATATCCTCCTGTAGCAATAGGTAACTTCCTGCTATGTAAGAACAGAAAGCTTTTTCCTTAAAGCATATATAGAGGGATGCTGGAACATCTCTCTGTAGCTGCCTGCTACATGGTATAGAAGAGAGCACATATCCTGGACCAACTTAGTTCCCGCAAAAGTCCTCCGTGAAGTGGAATGCTCTGCTGCTTGATATTTCTCCCCGCTTAGCAATCTTGCCTGGCTTTTTTCCTGGCAGTCCGAGACGCACCAGCAACACATACATGTGCTAAGGGACTTCTGCAACCACAATGGGATGTGCAGATGAATAACATCTCAAAATCCACTAAATACAGTGCTTATAGGAATAAGATACTGAACTTTCAATTAGTAAATAATCTAATATTTTGTTTTGCAAGGTTTACAAAGATGAAAAGACTGTAGTCATCAAAGATAAGTATCCCAAAGCACGTTACCACTGGCTTATCTTACCGTGGGACCCTGTTTCAAGCCTGAAGTCAGTCACCAGGGACCATCTTGAACTCTTGGAACATATGCATGCAGTCGGGCAAAAAATGATTGAACAGTGCCCTGCCAGAGAGAGTCTGGAGTTCAGACTGGGTTACCATGCTATCCCCAGTATGAGGTAAGACCTAGATGAGTCATCAGCTGGAGACTGTGTTCTTCCAGTTCTACAGATTTGAGGCTACATCTGTAATGTCATCTGGCGTTGCTAAAAATAACTAATCCTCCTAAACAGTACAAACAATTTGGTGTCCAAGTCCTTCGGGTGCAGCTGTGCACAGACTGCTGCGTATGTGCTGATGGGCTACACAGGCGTCGTAGATCCAGTGGGAAATGCCAGTTGGGTTCCCCTAGCAGAGGTCTGTAGCTGGGGCTCACTGTGTGCCTGTGGTCCAGTCCCAGCGACAGAGGTGGCGCCACCAATGGCATCCCCCCTCCCAGGGCACCAGTCTGGGATCAGGAGTGACTCTTAAGCCTACAAGTCCTGCCTGATACTTAGCAAGGATTTGAATCTTGTGGGTAGGTCCAGATGTTACAGTGTCCAAACGCCCGTGGGTATTCCAGTCAGCATTCCTAAGTTGTTCTCCGCTTTTGGACAAAGCTGTGAGTCAATGATCAAGTCCTGTTCAGGTAGTTTGCAAAGTTTAAACCTTTGGTTTATTAAAACCACTGTCTGCCTTTTTGGAAACTATCAGGAATACAGACTGTAGTTAGGGGCCAGTGGAATATGCAGACTAGCGACCTTGACTGTGGAAGTGAAACGCTTGGCATGAGACAGTGCTTCCAGAATGGACTGGGTTTCTTCTGTCGCAGGATTAGGAGTCAAACAGGATAAGACTGACCCATAGGGCTGGCAGTCCGACGCTGCTGAATCATGTTTGCAACTGATAGTACTGCAAAAAAACTCTGAGCATTAACATTTTTCTTCTGTCTACATAATATATTTGTTTCAGTCAGCTACATTTGCATGTAATCAGCCAGGATTTTGATTCTCCGGCCCTGAAAACCAAAAAGCACTGGAACTCTTTTACTACAGACTACTTCTTAAACTCTCAAGGTAATGATTAGAAAAGGTATTTCGTAACATGTTCTGGCTTTGGGCTTTTTTTCCCAACAAATGTGTAAGCTATAAATTCTAGTGTAATAAGTGAAAGGTTTTATGTAATTTCAGATATTGGGGAATAACACTAAGTAAAAGTCAAGCGACTTTTGTGACTGGCTGAAATTAGAACGGAGTGATGACATGCTGCGCATGTGAAGCAGCGTGCAGAGGCTCTGCGGTGTCATGTGTTGTATGATGCATCATGGTTGCAATACCTCTCATCTCTTACCTTTTTTTCAGATGTGATAGAGATGGTAAGAAGCAAGGGGAAAGTGATGGTGAAAGATCATGTCTCTGAACTTCTCAAATCACCCCTGAGATGCCATTGCTGCAAACAGCAGCTGTCCACTATCCCACAGTTAAAGGAACATCTCAGGAAACATTGGCCAAAATGACTTTGCAAAAAATCATCATACAACCTGTCTTCAGATTTCAGGCTAAAACAACGACCTCGAAATGTCAATGGACATGTATGTTTTTTGTTAACTGGAATGACAAATGTAATGTGGGAAAAAGTAGCCTGGAAACAGCAGCAGACTAACTTTGTAATAGCTTAGACAAAAAAACCCACAACATAAAATAAAATGACTTCTGAAGTTGAAGGTGTGTTTGCAGCTTTGTTGTGGTACTGCCACACTAATCTGCATGTGAACCGAAATCTGGAAGAAGTGTTTTGTTTGGATGAAAGGATCTATTTTAATTCAGAAGCTGAGGCGTTAAGCCCAGATCTAGGTTTCTACAGAGAAAGGAAAGAAACAAACAGTGATTTAGAGATCTTTCTCTTGGTGTCTTCTGCCTATCACTGAAGTTTCAGTAAAGCGATAATGTTGCAGAGGCTGGTGTGACTGACGCCAGAACTGTCAAGGGAATGTACTGAGAGTGTATGGGAACGAGCATCAGCTGCAGTGTCCTCACTTCGCTGTGCCACAGCACAGCTTGAGGATTTCAGTGCTGCCAAGCTTCCCTTTAGTTATGGAGCAGGCGTCGCCCCTCACCAGGGTGCCAGGGTAGTCACTGCTCAGGCTCCAAGAGGGGCAGCCTACCTCTTTCAGGTAAAAGGATGTATTTAATCATTTATATATAAAAACACATCTATACTACGCAATGACTGGCTTTACTGCTCCCCAGAGTAATGAGCTATCAAGGTTTGCAGTTGCTTGGCTGCCTGTGTTGAGGTTGGTACAGAAATCATGTGGTTTAATGCTGTCCTGTTTCCCCACGCCGGGATTTTGGTGAGCCTCTGCTGTCGTCAAGATGTGAACTCCCAGATAGGCAGCAGAGCAGTAGTAATGAAAATCTGTTTCTGGGTCCAGAACCGGTTTGTAGGGTTCCATGTCATTCTAAGCCCAGCATCTTAAGTAAGATGCCCTCTGGGTGAAATAGCTTTCAGTAGAAGAGCACGAAGAGCTTTTGTTACACAAGGAAAATGCTGTTCGTAACTGGATAACGTATTCTGTGGGGAGAGGGCATCCTCTTCTGTGCCCCTGAGCAGCAGCAGCATGTTATTATACACACTTTGATGGGGCACCTGTTGCTCCTGGAAAAGAACAGACATTCCTGTAGTAGAATGGGGGACAGTAAGGGTGAGGGGTTGGGTGTGGCCTAATTCAAACACCAGTCACACTTTAGTTTTTGCTGACATCTTAATGTAGAAAGCAAAACTTTTTTTTTTTTTTTTTTAAAGAGAAACAATGGCAAAAGCACAGCCAGTCCAGGGATTCACTCTTGACACGGTAAAACTAGGGCATCACTTGTCCCCAGAGGTGAAGCAGTGCTAATGCTTAGCAACAGGAACTATTTTGGACCAAGAGCACTTGCAAATGCTGGAGAACTGTGGTCTTCCTCGCATGGCAGATGCAGGCCAGAAAGGAAAGGCACACTGCTTCACAGTTAAACACGCTGCTTGTGGCCCACGGCCCCTGACATCTGGGTGGGTGTCATGTTTTTTAATACCTCTCAGAGCAGGCCGAAGTGAAGCACAAACACCTGCAATCCATCTGTAAAACCGGTGCTCAGCTGCCCGAGTCATGACTGTCACACACTCACGTGGGGAGCACTGGTTTCTGATGGGAAAGCCTGTGTATGGTGTTGTAAGTCAGTGGCATCAGCAAAAACACTGCCACCAGGGCTCCAGGCATGTGTTTGCTGCTTGTGCTGTCCCCAGGTGGAGTGGTGGCAGGGCACTGCTACGGAGAAGCATGTCCACCTCTCCCTGGATGAAAGTCACAGCTATAGGAACGGTCTGCAAGAATGGCAGCAGAGGACATAAGCTGTTTGAAGCCTATAAGGGACACCCACGTATCCATGTCCAAGGGTAGCCTCAAGGCCACAAAGGAAACTAAAGCAGTAGTCACAGACATTGGCATGGGTCACTTCAGGTGTGGCTTTGCAGGGTACCCATGGCCTTCCTACATTTTTTCATCTACAGTAGGTAAGCCCACACAGAAGAGTGGGAGCAATCAAAAAGAAACCTTTGTTGGAAGAAAGCTTCAGAATAGCAGCGTACCCTCAACACTCATCAACCCAGTAAGACGTGGCATAGTGGTGGACTGGAACTGTGTCCAAGGTTCTTTGGAGTATATTTTCCAGACGGAGATGCAGATTCAGCTGGAGAACCATGTTGTTCTGATATCAATGCCTCCCCTGTGTTCCCTCACTGACAAGGAGAGATATGCTGAGATGATGTTTGAAGGACTTCATGTGCCTGCTGTCCACATTGCCTACCAGTCCCATTTATCCATGCATTCTTATGGAAAAACCTCAGCTCTTGTGGTGGAAAGTGGCCACGGCGCTTCGCATGTGGTTCCCATCTACGAAGGTTACATTATACGTAGCATCACTAGGAGAGCAGATTATGCTGGCTTGGACGTCACTCATTATCTCATGAAGTTACTAAATGAGTTTGGAAATATGTTCACAGGCCACCAGCTAAACATTGTACAAGATCTCAAAGAGAGGTGTTGTTACACTTTGGACCTTACGCAGGATTTTAGCTTGCCTGTTCAGAAATAACAAATGGATTATGAGCTGCTGGATGGACACCTCATCGCTGTAGGCAAGGAGAGATTCCTTTGTGCTGAAGCGCTCTCCCAACCAGCCTTACTTGGCTCATAGCAGCCCGGGCTTTTGCAGCTGATGCTCACCTGTCTCAAGAAGTGTGATGCTGACAACCGCAAAACAATGGTGGGGAATATCCTGCTGTTCGGGGACAGCACTATGATGGAGGGCTTTGCCAACCGCTTCTAGATGGAACTGGCCAGGATGTGCCCCAGGGACAACCTCATCACAGCTGTGTCCCCTCAAAGAAAGTCTTCTGTCTGGATTGGTGGGTCTATCCTGGCCTCACTCCACTCTTTCCAGGAGCTCTGGGTTTACAGAAGTGAATATGAAGAACATGGTCCTTCCTGTATTTTTAAGAAGTGCTTCTAAGGAAGACACTGGGTGCCTTAGACCAGTGTTGACAAAGGGGAACTGAATCAGTTCAAGAGCACCTCCCTTCCACCCCTTGCTGTAACAGAGATTTCTGCTGGACCTGTATTACTTTTGTAATATTGTGTGCCTGAAATAGTTTGTTTTTTTTTTTCTTTTGTATTTTGTACTTAAGCTAGACAGCATATAGGTGACAAACTTCTACTCTGTCTAGAGACTTAGGCTTCCATACAGCCACATTTGCTCAGAAAGTGGGACATTTCTTAAGCTAACTCTGTATTTCTCCATTAATGGCTTACTTCAGTTTCTGATAACTATGTCTGTTTGTAGGAGCCTCCACAGAACTTGGAAGAGCAAATTCAATGTCTCTAAATTAGACTTGATGTCACATTTCAAGGTGACAGGCATCACTAAGAAAGCGAAGGAGCATCCTAATAGAAATCAAGGGAAAGCAGACTCCTGGCGGCTGCCAGGAAGAAGCTAAGGTTCAGCAAATGCCGAAGTGGGAAGCAGGATGCAGGACATCCCCCCTGGAGGCTCCAAGACACTAGGGGGTCAAGGTTCACTCAGGAGGGAGAGGGGCAGCTGAAGACGATGGAGTTCAGCAATTAATTATCATATGAAGGATTTAGAGGGGTGGTCTTCCACCTGGGTGGCAGACTTAAAGTGATTTTGCCTTGATGGGAGAACAGGAAAACATGTCTAAGACCAGAGGGTCTTCTGCTTTGACCAGCACCACAATGGAAAAGCAGAAGTAGCCATATACACGCATTAAAGGAACTTCTGTGTTTGGGCACAAGCATGAATCCTCAGTAAGCCAGCAGTAGGTTTACCTTTTCTTGGGTTCTTTAAAGAGGGAATCTCTTTCCAGACAATAGATTAGGCTTCGAAAGATCTCAGCATTTCCTGGCATGAGATTTAGGACTGTCAGGAATTAGCAGTGTCAGGTGTCACATTTCAGTTGCAAGGCCAGAGCCATCCCCGCTCTGGAGAGGACAACAGACTCCCTTATTATCTCTTTCTCCAGATTGGAAAGATGGCTTCTGTATTTCATCTTGGACTATGTTCTGCTATCATTTTGAAGACCCAGATCCAGTAAAACACTCCCACGCTTTCATGTGTTTAGCCATCTCAAGGCTTTACTCTTGGAGAATCTCCTTCCGGTGCATTCACGGTGCTTAACAACAGGCTTAAACCATCCCCTCACCACCCAGAACAGGCCACGCAACTCCAAACAGTGGGACGTAAGACCACTTCAGTGCTTCACACAACACTGACAAAGGAGTGTTTCGCCACTCCACTCAACAACCTCAAACCACCCGCACAGCACATATGGTGCAAGCCCACATGGCCATCTCAGTGTGATGGAGTTCTAGCTCCACAAAAATGATGATCTGCAGCACTGGAAACATGCTAATGCCACACAGTAAGGGCACAGCCCATTGCTGAGTCATTAGATACCTCCAACAGACAGGAAGTGCTTTGTTTGTGCTGGCATTTTTCCACAGCACCTGAGATGGCTTGCATTGAACACAGCAGCTGCCAGGCCAAAATTAACTGAGGGAGAAGGAGGCTGCCACTGCTGAAAGGGTTTCCAGCCTTGCCTGCACAGCGTGTCCCCTTCCGCTGCTCCTAGGACAGCTGCTGTTACTTCTTGAGTCAGATCACAGAAGTATTCTGGGGTAAAACCTAATTCTCAGGTATGAGATTCAGCAGGAAACTGGTGTAAAGTGTTCTGCAGTAGTGCATAGCATAACCAGGGTATGGCTGCTGATCTGTCAGTGCCATAGAGGAGGATTAGCTGATCTTCTTTAAACTCAGGTAATTAGGGGAGTGTTACTCAGCAGTGTATGACACCAAGACCTGCCCCATTTCACCCCTCCCCCCAGCTTTTATTCATGTTTTCTTCTACCCAAGATCTCCCTGGTGCAAATGGGCACACTTTCAGGACAGTAGCGGTTGTTGGTACTGCAGGGTTCACTCGGATGTAACAAAGGGATTCTGATGAAAATGTGGTATTACCAACATCCAGCTTCAACAGAGAGAACACAACTCATTTGTTCAGCAACTACCATTTGCTATTGGTACTTAAACACCAGACTTACTGGTGAGATCTCTACACCAGACTGAACAGCTTAGAACATGACCTGTCATCATGGCTGGTACTATGCACGGGAGGGAGCGATGGCAGAGAAAATGGCCCATGCAACACTGGTGGCATTGCTTCCTGCAGAAGGGAGGGAACATTGGTGGGAGATGTTGGACTCAACCAGCAGCATTCAGAGCTGCACACCCTGGTACTCCCCAACCTCACAAACCACCTCTGCAGTGGGACGTGAGTGCTGTCCCCGTTAGCGTGATGCCATACAGGTCACAGTTGCATCAGGTGGAGGGACCCTTTGCTTGCACAACCCTAAGAACAGTGTATCAGAAAGCCAGGACAACAATGGTTTCTGTGAAGATGTAATGAAATTATACGAAAAGTTACAGTTCAGAGTCCACTGGGATTCTTCGGCTTTTAGTTATTGCAGAAGATGCAGTTTCCACTGTAGATTTTTATTGAGTTTTGGTGGAATAAGTAATTCTGGATCTGAAAGGCAAACAGGACAAGGGTCAGAACAGAGGTTGACAGCAATATAGTTTCTTCAGAGGCTGCCAACTACTTAGTTTACTTTTCATCAAAGGACACTGAGAAGTCGCCAACTACTTAAGTTTACTTTTCATCAAAGGACACTGAGAAGTCTCTGACACACAGCATTTCCCTTTAGTGACTGATCACCAGCCTGCACAGAAGAGTGTCCCCAGCAGAACTGCCTACAGAAATAAATCTCTGGGACAAATCAAGTCCCTTCTCCATTAAGTGCTATTGTTCAGAATGAGGAGACAACAATCACTGGCAGAAAGCAGGTTCATTCACCAATAACTGGGACATCATACATAATGGTCAGCTGACTCAAAGTGTGAGTAAGAGGCACAAGGTTTTGTCTGGAGCCAGCCCTGGCAAATGGCAACAGGCAGGTCACATCTAGAGGTTTATTAGAGGATTTCTCCAGGCAACCCAGGATTAGTAGGGGAAGAGACTGCAGGACTAGCGGGGAAGAGGAAATACAGAGGGGAGGTGGGACTAGCCCTTGCTAGGTCTCTCAGCCCTAAGTCTGCATTAGCTGCAAGCACTTCCAGATGGCAAAGCACCATCACAGACTGTAGCCTGGCCTGGTTCAAGAGCCCGGCTTGGCTGCCAAAGCCAGATAGAAAAATTCAGCAGGTAAATTACAAGCAGAATTATCTGACACATTCCCTAAGAAATCAGACTTCCAATTTCCTCACAAAAGACAGACACTACACACACAGAAAGCCAGGAGCACAATTCAGACAGTAGTTTTAGCACAGGACTTGGGAGCAAGTAAAAGCTTATTAAGAAGGCTGTTGTTTCCACAAGGCAGGAGGGTACACCATAAAGAAAAGCAAGAAACTCCTACAACTGAGGAAGTACTCCAACTGTTGGCAGGCAGGAGTGCTTGGAGAGCCTCAAAGCCCACTGACCTCACTGACATTTCACACCCACACCTAAACCAGAGCCTCAACTAACCTTGTACAACAGGAGTCACCATCCTCTTCTGCTGATAGGCAGCCATAATGCTGTTCGCAGTTGAGCCGGGTCCCAGGACCTGCATGAAGAAGCAATACCCATGTTCTGACCTGCACAAAGCAAGGCTAAGAGCAGGGACACCTACAAAGAAAACTCTGCTGTTAGTCTGCAAAAGCAGCAGCAGCTGCCTGCAGGAGACCTCACAGTACAGAGTGACCAGGAATATGTGATGAAAGCCCAGTAATGTCTCAGAAGAGTTAACATAGAGGCAGAAAGAGAGAACTGCTTTCGGACAGCTTCTCTGGGCACAGAACCCTTATCCCAGCACTGTAAGTGCCATGACTTGGCAGGACTATTTTTGTTACACTGCCAGCAATATCTGAAGTTCATTAAAAGGGCTCAGCTCCCTGTCACATAGACTAGTTTTAATCTGTCCTTAGAGTCTTGCTGATTAGTAGTTAGGGAGAAGATACTGGGGAATATCTTGTGTTCACCGTGAATGCTCACAAACTACTTACAAGGACTTCTACTTTGGAAGGGAACTAAGTGCAGTCTTTGTGATTTCCTTATTCTGCATTAAGCTGAAGCTTAGAAGTCTCAAATAACCCTTCTTTTTGCAAGATACTCCTTATGATATCCTGGTTCAGACAAAATTGACCAGTGTGGTAGCTTTTCGCTTCACAACACCAGGTTGGACAAGCCAGTGCTTCAGTCCATAAAAGCTATGCTAACACTTCAACCATCAGGCCTAAAAAAGAAAATAGCATTCCTATGTTCTACAAATTGCTTGAGATACAGCTTATGAAAAGAAGTCACCACTAGGACAAGGTAACGCAAGCTTTACGAAACCTCATCATGTCCAACGTGGCATTCAGTGCAAGGGACAGAGCAGGCTATACCTGCTGTACGCATCTAGAGTGTACTGACTTGGCAGGTACTGCACAGAATTCTACTTGACCTCTACAAAAAAAAAAGCAGATCTGGAAAGCCAGCAAGGATTCCGGACTCTTTTTTGGAGAATGCAAAATACTGCTAAATACTTGGTATTGTATGGCAGGTGTGATGGGTATTGCAGATGAGCACAGACCGGGTTGAGAGAGCTTTGAT
The DNA here is from genome assembly GCF_009769465.1 of Tauraco erythrolophus. NCBI lineage: Eukaryota > Metazoa > Chordata > Aves > Musophagiformes > Musophagidae > Tauraco > Tauraco erythrolophus. The sequence goes on along the minus strand of NC_141496.1, from coordinate 50,135,099 downwards.
GCAGGTCTGGAGTCCAGATTTCTAGGATCGAGGTCTCCATCAACTGCAAAACCTCTTCCAGGACTTGCTGCAGAGCCCCAGCTTGCTCATCATAACCAAACAGCACAAGCTGCTTCAGAAGGATGTGTATGTCTCCTGCAGGAGGGAACAGAAACACAAGCAACAGCAATTAACACAGGTATGCTAAACAAACAGCTGTTATTTCTCTGGTACCAGGGTACAAGAAGGGGAGAAGCAAACCAGAACTGGTTCTGTTCCTACCCAGCCCCTACAGCGCCTGAGTAAAAACGTGAGGCAAACCTGTCACGGGACTGACAAGGCCTCATTTCTCTGCTCCCAAAATTCAAACGTGGACAGCTCACACTATTATGTGTTCTTCCAGGCACAGAGGCAGAGGAACTAAATCAAGATCCAACACAGATGGTCTTATCTCATCCAAGTGGCTTCTCTCCCCAGCATACTCATTAAGAACAAGAGGGGCACACAGTCTCAGCTGTCCTCACAAGCTGTGGAGTGGATTAAGTTCAAGTGTCCTACCCTTCACAGCCTCAACAGCACGAACATTTTCTCCCAGGACTTCCAGAAGGGCCATATCTTCAAAAGGACTCCCTTCCTTCAAGCTGTATCTCTTGCGCTCAGCCTTGCGCCGGTTCTTTGAGGATCGCCTGAAGAGGAGGATGCTTAATTACAGTGTGCACAGCAAGATTAGCTGTAACAGGGCAAATCTGAAGGAACATCGACAGTGTGCATGAAAGCTGCTACTCAAGTCCTTACTCTCCAGTGAGAGGAGCTGGCATGTAAGATTAAGTATCTTTATGTCAATGTTTTCAGTGCTATTCCACCAATATCCTCTGTGGATCAAAACACAAGTCAGTAGCTGGGCTGTTTCTCTGCTACAAAAAAGACTGCTTTTTGTTTCAGCAAGGTTTAGTCTAAGCAGAAAGTAGAGTAAATTAGCTGGCAGCAGTCACTATCAGGCAAAGCTGAGCTTCACTTAAAAACCATTTGGTGCCAGGGTCTGTGCTTGCTGTGCCTACCTCCACAAGCCATGCACTAAACCAGCTCAGCTCCTGCCCCTTATCACAGGAAAGCAACTTCTAATCACAGGCCAGTACTAGTTGCATACTGTCACCAAATGATCAGCACACTCTGACACAGGTATGCTGAATACTAAGGTTGCATTCTCTTCCTCTTTTAATCTGGGCCACAGACAGTGCCATAAAAAGCCCACACTTCTCCCACAATTGTATTTTTCCACATTTTCGCAAGGGAATTCAGAAGCAGCCCCACAGACTACACCAGCCTCTATCACACTCCACCCCACCCCACCCCACACTGCAGCTCACATTAAGACCATTCAAAAGCAACACTAGACACTCACTGTGGGAAGACATCGGTATGAGATTTAGTAGCAACCCCCACCCTTCAAGTGCGAAACCTAGGACAAAGAGCACAAGCCATGCGCACAGGCTCTTAATGTTTGAGAAGCATTGCCCATGTTCTGTGTCAAGCTTCCTACAGCCAGCTATTCTGGAAACATGCCTGACACCCACAGAGCTGGCTTCTGCCCAGAGTCTGTGTTCACAGCTCCTCTTCTGGGCACTCAGTTTCTGTTGCACTAGTAGCTTCTGGCATTTTCTGCTCTCTCCATCCCAGTAAGAGTTAAATAACCATGAAATGCCTGTAAATAAAGCAGCTTCAGGGCACACACAGCTGCAAGATGGAGCATGCCAAGCACAAGCAAGCTGCCCTCCCAAATGCTGATGCCAGGGTAGCCACTACCTAATTTGGAGGCAGATACTTACGCCGATATTCTTGAATTGCTGTGTGAATATTTGCTGCTCATGTCACTGGCTGTCACAACACTGCTGGTTTCAGAGAAAAGATCCAATTCTGGGCAATTTGGCATTTCATAATCTGCAAAACACGTTAACAACTATCACAGTATGGAAACAGGTCACAGTTATTCCAAGCTATCTCTCTGGGTAATCTGTGTAGCCTGTTGGAGAAGCAGCTTGGGCAGATTCATTCTACCTGCTGACATTTGGGAGCCTTATGGCTCTCAACCCTGCTCAGCCAGCACAGGAGAAGAGCGAGCAATTATGTGAAGAACACTGCTCCTCTGCCCTGGTCAGGATTGTGATATTAAAGAGCACAATCAGAGGGATGACAATCTCAGTGCTGCAAATCTGGACCAGGACAAAGCATTTTGCTTTCAGGAAACTTCCCTGAGCCTGTGTGAGCTGGCAGGTGAGCATGCCTATCAGGTACTCAGCACAAAGGACATGCCGAGCACTGTCCAACCCAGCCAATGCCATGTCAGTTTGAAGAGCTTTCAGGTGCATTTTGACCCCATGAAAGCTGTGACACAGACAGCACTGATAATAAAGCTGTCTTTACAGAATGAGTAAGGTCAAACAATCACGGTTCAGGTATGGTGTGAGGAGAGGGTGAGAAGAATGCTGTTCTGCTGTTGCAGATACTACTGGAGCAGGAAGAGAGCTCCAGCTCCAACAGGGCATACGGAAACGACAAAGAAAAAGATGATCACTTATGCAGGAGAAAGTCACATGCATTTCGATACCAACCCTGCAGGCTCTCATAAGCCTTCGCCTTCAGCTCTCGGATCACCTGCAGGCGACTCTTATGGCGAAGAAATGCTGTTTTCTGAGAATCTAAGAAGACCAGCTGACTTTTCTGAGCTGCTCAGTAAGAAAACCAGAACATGAATATTTGTGCAAGAGAATCAGAAGAAGTATTTTTTACACAAGAAGTGTGAAAGAGTACTATCCTTCAGCAAGCTTAGAAGTCAGGCGCCAAGCACACAAAAGGATTAAAGTGGAAGGAGAGTCAAAGCTTATAATACAGGAGCCCACCAAACAAGATGCACCTGGATGCAGAGCGAATTAATCTGCCAGACAAGCATGTTCTAGAACAAGAGTCTGTTTCTGATACAGGAAGAGCAGTAACCTCTGTGGCCAAATCTCTTTACATTAATTAAGCTCGAATTAAAGAAAAAAATCCCCCAAGTCAAAGTCGACTGCCCACAGCATGAAAAGGAAGAACCAACAGTAACCAACCATCCTTCCTGGTTGGTTACTGTTGGTTTGATAGCTGTTACTTCCAGCTATCAAATCGTAATTTTCAAAAACTACTCATAAAAGCTTATAGGCAGCCAGCCATTTTCTTTGTCCATAGCTCTGCTGCCATGTGTGCTCTGGAACCAGGACTGTCCTGCTTGTTCATGGACATGCAGACACAGACCCCTTTGCAGTTTGTGACTGTGAGGTCTGGAAAAGCTCAAAAGGAGCCTGACTAAGCGAAAAAAAGCCCATGATGCTGCATTGGGCAGAGCTAAATGCATCTAACCGGGCAATATCAGCTAGGCAGAATCAAAGCATCCTTCCAGACCGCTCCCAGTACTGGAGTGCTGTGACTTCCCACAGACCCAGTAAAGACCATCTTCAGCCTCCATAGCACAGAGAAGTCTTCTTGCACAGATTCACCTTCCAGAACAGCAGGTTTGAAGTTGGTCTCCAAGATATCCAGTCTACCATACTTGTGAATCTGGATAAGGGAAAGGAAACAAGGTATTATTTAAGGATCTAACCCAGATCTCAACCTCCGATCTTGTACTCTGAAGAAATATTTCCACTCTGGTCCTTGTGCTCTGAAATATCTTACCAGTCTCAAAGCCTCTTCCCAGAGAGCCCCTTCTAAGAGCAGGAGAACAGCCTCCTCATAGTCCTAGAAGGAAAGAGGAACGATGTACTGCTACTGATGCCAGTAACACACGTTCAGGTAGCACCTATTCAGATGCACATTTCTACGTATGCACATATCACAGTCAGGACAGGAAAACAGTACTGTGCAGGTACTTTGAAGTGCTGACATAAAAAAAAAAAAAAATCAAACCCAAACTATGCTACTTCTCCCATGTTGAGGTCAAATCCCTCTGGAATTCCATCTTCCTTACTCCAGCCCTCATGCTTCAGGTCTCTGAGATAAAGCTTTTCATAGCAAAGCAAAGGCAGTTTTATGAGTGGAAAATCTGACAGACACAGCATTCATCCCCACCCTGCTCACTACATCATCTGGACCTGATCTGCCCTCCCCAAGAGAGCCCATGGCACAGACTGTTTTGCTGTCAGCATGTGAGGAGTCACATGCGGCCCGGGAGAAGAAAGAAAACACAGATGGCATATCTCTGACAGAGGATATTACTGTGGCACAAACAGGAGGGTGATTACATTACCTGAGTGTACTGCTCCAGGAGTATGGCTGCCTCTGCATGCTTTCTCTGTTCAATTAGTTTTCCTACAAGAAAAGGTGGAGTTCAGCTTTTCAGAAGCAGCTGGATTTTGTGCCACAGAACTACAAAGCAGAGGAGAATCTCACTCACTGAGGCACTTTCTATCTGCTCACACACTTACTCAATCTGCCCAGTAAAAAGAAGGGCTGCCTGATACCAAGAATTCATTAACTTGCAACATCATCAGCCAGTTGCTTGTGAAACTGCTGATGCACGTCCCTCAAGGCCAGCTGGAGAATGTTTTCCCCCGAGTCTGAGACAGAAATAGCAAAGAGTCTCTTAAGTGGAGGGGGCCAGGATGTAAAAAGGAAATATCTCTTGTAAGCTTCAGTGTATCACAGCCTTGCTATCTGCAGGGAGCACTCTGCTGCCTGCTCTCTGTGGTATGGACAGCAACCACCAAGCCTGTGGGATTCAGGGATTCCAGTCCCCTAAAAGTCATAACCAGCTTTGGCATGGGTTCATATGCTAGGATGCAATGTAACAGAGCAAGTGATACACAAAACCAGAGAAAAAAAATGAAACTACCCAAGCAAAGCAATCTCATCTTTGTGTCTGCTCATTTTGCTGAATTACAGTTGTGATTTAAAAGGGGCACCAGAAAAAGTATTAAAGGCAAGACACGAAGGATCGAAATCGCTTTAAGTGACAGAAAAAGCAAATACCAGAATATTTATCTCTGGAAGACTACTCTCCCAAGAGCCATCATTCCCACTGCCTAAGCAGGCCCTTCATAAACTCTGCCTCCAAGAAAGGCAGAAGTCAGGATAATGCTCCATTTATCTTGCTGAAATATATGCCAGGACCCACAACACATCTCATGCATGCAGTCTGATACGTCCCCGTAAGCACAAATTCTGTGACCAGCTACCTTCTTCTCCTGCAGTAGGACAGCACTTATCTCTACTCGTACTGGTTGGTCCTAGCTGCTAGCAGGCTTTAAAGAGAAAGCATGAAGATGCAGCTCTGAATTATCCAATACCCTTTAAGGTCTGTGACTAGGACAGTACTTATGTCAATAATGTCTAGAGGCCTCAGTCATAGAATCATAGAATCGTTAGGGCTGGAAGGGACCTTCAAAGGCCATCTAGTCCAACCCCCCTGCAAGGAACAGGGATATCTCCAACTAGATCAGGTTGCTCAGGGCCATCATGTCAGATACTTCAAAGAATCTCCATTCCCTGAGGTTAACCAAGGAGGCAATTTGGAATAGCAGTTCAGCAACCAGTTGCAAGGAAAAGCCTAAGAAGCAGTTATCATGGGGCATTCAAGGCCACAGCTAGCTTGGCAACTCCTAGGTGCCTACCAGCTCAGCTCAAACATCTTTTGGTTCCTTTGAGAAAGGTGATGGTGCAATCACACAAACCCTTGGGAAACATGCGATTTTTGTTCTGCCTTTAAGAAAAAGACTGTTGAAGACTGAGGTTTTCACTAAATTTTAGGAAAAATCAAAATGAACCAAATGTAAAAGCAGCCAGTTTTGCTCTGCGCACTTCCACCTCCTGAAGTCCTACCTGCCATGCTCCGTGCCAGGCTGGACAGCTTATCCTTTGTGTAACCAAGCTGTGACGCCATGCACAGGGCTTGCTGCCAGCTGCCACTGTTCTGAAAAGCTTCAAGTGCTTTTGCAAAGATGCTAGCACGCGCAAATATCAATGCAGCCTGTTCATATAGCTGCTTCTGAATCAAGTACTCCCCATATGCATCACTGATATCCTGCAAGAAAGGGACAAAAGGGAAATAAGAAGTCAGCGGTAGAGCCAGTAGCAGTCCTCCGTTAGTAAAAATTAAGTGCCCATCAACAAAAACCTATTTACCCCTCCTCCAAGGAACCTCCAGGCACAGTGTTCCTACGCCATTTCAAACTTTATATCAAGCCGAGGGCTGATTATTAGCATATGGAGACACTTCATAGAGCTAAAGCAAGAGACATGGGGAAGTACCTAACTCCTCAAGCCAAAGGCTGAGTAAACTACATACTGCAGGAAATCAGCCCCTGCTTCCCCACTCACATGAGTGGTTTTTGGTAGAGTGTCTCCCTGAACTGAGTTATTCCAGCAGTTAAAACACCAGCACAAGGGAGGATGCAAGCCCTGCAACTCTATAGGCACAGGCTGCTGTGAATCAGTATCCTGAGCTTCACTATGCTATTCAAAGCTCACAATCTCCATCGAGAAGAGGCGGGTGGGTTAGACTGGAAGAACAGATAAGGAATAAAGAAAGTATCCAACGAGCCAGAGTCAGGAACAGACCTCCCTCATGAGGAGAGTCCTTTCTGCTTCCACCATGTTGCAAACAGACTGAGTTTCTGTATTTCCCCTCTTCTTCATCTACTTCTATTACAAAGGCTCGTATGTCGTGAATTTACAATATCTAAATTAAATTATATTGATTTACATTTTACCTCATCCTTGGGCAAGCTAAAGTTCTTCAGTAATACTGAAACCAACAAGGGACACTACATGCTACGAAAAAACATGTCTACAAGCACCCCAAGCTCTGTAGCACTTTTCAGAACAGTTTAAGGATAATGAAGTGTCCCCACACAACGTGCAAGCGCCAGACAGAAAGCTGGTATCACAAAGGTCAAGACAGGAAGAAAAGTCTTTCTCTGGGAGTTCTCCAGCATGCCACAAGATAGTGCAGCAGAAACTGGACTTCCAGGTGCTCTCCTGGTCACAGGATCAAAGAAATAACTGCCACTCCTTCAATGACCAGACCTCACAGGGGCGACGCTGAGAGCCACTCCAACTATTATCTCAGAGAAGGGTCTCGGACAACACAGGAATAGCAATGACCTGCAGAACTTGAATGAAAGCAGCTGCTGTCTCGTTCCTGCCCTCGTTCAAGGTGCCAAGGACACGCAAACACACGTCCGAGAAAACAAAAAGCTTGCACACTGCAGTGTCACATGCTTACACACCTTGTACTCCTGAGTGCTAGAGGAGTACAGCTTCAAGGCTTCACAATACAGATTCTGATCCTTCACCAAGTTCAGAAATTCAGGGAAGTGTTCAGGACCTGCAGAAATAATTTATGTTTTGTATCAATAAATGAGAAAGCACATGGCTTTCATGGCTCCCAGCCAGTCTGGGTTCATTGCACTAAGAAGTAATCAGAGGTGCTTGGGTGGAAAAGCACAAAAGCACCTATTCTACTGCTGTAAAACCAAGGTTTTCACTTCCTCGAGGTTTGCTCCACTTTTGCCAAAAAGGCAAAGTCTGAGGACAAGTCACCTACAACAGGAACAAAACAAGACTTATATTTCATGATCACAGAGCAGTAATTCTCACTCCTTTCTCCCTGTACCAAGCTACGCTACAAAAAACATGTACCAGAAGCAAGTTAACGATGCGCTACCAGGAGGGAAGATGACATTGCGCAACTCTCTTTCTTCAGCTATTTTCCCTCAAAGGCTCTCCAAAACGGAAAAGATCCACTGCAGAATTTATCCTTAGAGACTCTGCATGTGCAGGACACCTACCACATTTGCTGAGGTGCCCAAGGGCTTTTGTGTATCTCTTCAAGTGTCTGTCTATTGTATATCGCTGATAATTGGTTTCCATTTTCCGGAGGGTATTTAAGAAGGGCAAATATTCTTTTGGGTCCTGCAAGGAATAGTAAAAACTGCAGTTGAGCTAATCTGGCAAGATCCTTATTTGTCCCCATCTTCACCAGCAGCATGACAGTTCCATATTTGAAATTGTATGATAATACACTAAAAAGGCCTTTCCCCCCCTCAAACGTAAGAATCAATTCTACATATGCACTCCTGCCAGGAATTACTTACTTAAGTTACTATAAATTACTAGGCTCCCACATGGACTTCAGTAGTATCTGAAGGCTGGTGATATTTAAAATTCAAGGCTATGTACGATACCAAACAGTGTTTTTTATTAGCTATTATCCTGTACAAATTTGCAGTGGTAAAGCTGATCAATTTCCCCCACATCAAAGGTCATAAACCCTATTAACATGAATAGGGGTTTTTAACTGATGAACAGCAGGCTCTGCTGTAACATGAGGAAACTCTGAAGATCCCAAAGGGCATTTCCACCCAGAGATTTCAAATTAAACCTGCTGGAAGAGACACTATTATTGTAGCCACCACCAAATAAGCAAGAATCAAAAGAGTACAGAACTGGGAATGCAAGGCACAAAGTCACAATGCTTCAGACCACAGCTCCTCCCTTTCCCAGAGCTACTTTGCCATGCTGCTCTTGAAGAGCTCTATTTCCCCTTGAGCACAAGCAAGTTTCCAAAGCTGTGCTCAAGAAGTACTAAGGGATGCAGAGACATGCCACCCTCCCAAGAACACACAGGACTTCTGAGCAACTGGAATTCTGCCTGGGTAGAGTGCTATGACTAACAAAATATGTGGGCTGATCTGCAGACTATAAAAAACCTTCAGGAAAGCAGAAAAATAGTTCCTTAGCTGGAACTATAAGCCAAGACCTTTTGAGACTTTTCTGCCACCATGACGACTAAATCAAAGTCATATGTCCCCAAGGAATAATCATACAATTCATTGACATCAACAAGGAAAAGCAGGTATTTCAGTGCTTCTTCTGCACTCACAGCTTTGACATCTGGAGTAACACTTTCTGTAACAAGATAAAGCAGTATATGATCAGTTACACCATTTGCAGTGGAACCCTGCTCTGAGGGAGGGATGCATTATCAAGCACATCCTTGACACCACAAAGGGACAATCACACTAATGGCTTGTTCTGTCTTGCAGGAGGAGTTACTTTGCCTTTCCTGGGCAACTTCAAAGACCAGCCCAGGCACAGTAACTTGTTAAGCATGCAACAATAACAAGTCAGAAGTACCAGCACAGAATAAAAGCAATGTCTGCCAGTTTGAGATAGGAGGACTCAGAATGGCAGCCTCCTATTTCATGCTGGGAGAACCAGAGTTCTGACTGGAAAGAGAAAATAACTCCAATTCTGGGCTATCTGCTGACATATCTAGATAAAAGGATGAGCTGAGGGCATGTACAGCAGTGTATCTTAGCTGGTATGTTGCTGTTCCATTAACACACAGCTAGTTTCAAGTACATTTCTGTTTTCTGGCTGACTCCATGATCAGCCACCTCAAAATAATTTTTGGGGTGAACGATGCTAACAATAAAAGCTCTTGCAAACCAGCTATTTTCAAAACTTTCGAGTTCCTGATACAAAACCTCGAAGATCATGAACCTTCTGGAGAGCAATTTCCAGTTCTGGAGGACTTTTCTTTACGTGCGCTGTCAGTATAGATAGGCAGTATCTGAAGAAAACAGAAGCAATAAATGAAAAAGCAAGAAGGCAGAAACATTCTTTACTCCTATTTTCGCACAGTTTGTGCAAATTCTATTTTTCTTTTTATTAAAAAAAAAAACCCAAGCAAAACCACAAAACCAAAACCCCCAAAACTATTCAGGTATTTCAATCTTTTAAAGGAAGGCAGGAAAAATGGTAAAGAATAGAATATACCAGAAAGGTTTTTCTACTCAGCATGTCTCTCCAAACATGTCACAAGACTGGAGGAGTGTTTTGAATAGAATGAGGTTCCTTACCATGCTAGCCAGCATAACGGAGAGAGAACATCTCTCTCCCTAAAAGCTCAGATAGCTGGACACAGTTTTGCAAATCAAATTTGGAATGAAACCAGTATTTTTTAATAAAAGGACTGCTTTCTCAGAGGTTATTTCCACTTTCACACATTTCCCATGTACTGCTTCAAAATAGCTTTCCCAGCTAAGAGGATGCTTTGTTTTCCGAAACCATTTGCTGAAAACTGTCTACATTTTCAGGGTTCAGCAGCAACCCACTATCTGTTGCTCTTCTATCCACTGTTTCACATATAAGCAGCCAATAGTTTAACACTGCTTCACTACCCACCATTATTACCCTATTTTCCCACCCCTTATCCTTGTTTGGTGTTGATTTATGCAAGGAGGATGGTCACCAAAAAGGCAATCATTCAGAAATATGCAGCTGAAGATTTACAAAAGTAATTCAGTCTCAAGTGGAACAGCTGAGATCTTTCTGAAAGGCCAACTGCTCCAAAAAGCCAGCATTTCCCTGAGATGATGCTCATGTCTGTCTGCCCCCTATGCCACACAGACTGTCCCTACATTGAGTGTATTTCTTAAACCCCTATGAGCATCCTGCATCTATTACTTCAATTCTTGTAGTAAAAAGTTGGTTTTCTATCTGTGGAATTATCAGATGTTGTGGTTTTCTGGACAGCATCCTCAGCAGATGGAAGGCATGGCTATGTAAGTTTCGTGGGGCACAAGCTCACTTCAGAGGATGTGAAGCAAAAAACCTGATGTTGAGGACAGCTCTGCTTTCTGCAAATGACTTACTAGAAATTTCTCTAATGGTTCCTTCAGGTACAATAACAAAATGCTCACTTTTGAGGGTCAATGTGTTCCATAGCAACTCTCATCACATCACATATGAGGTTTACTTTTTTCTGATCAGGATGCTGGTGTGGTTGAGCATTACTGCTACCATTCAGAGACAGGTACATACTCTTTGTGAAATCTTCTTCTCTAAATAAAAACAGATACCATGAATACCAGCATGGTCCAGCACAGAGCCCAGCACAAAGCCAGTAACATTAAGAAACACAAATACATGCAGAAAATAACTACTCAACAAAATAGCTCATACGTCATTCAGTACTGACACACAGCCTGCCATGCTACCAGAAAGCTCTCCAACATCTCTCATCTGTCCCAATTGATCCTCAGCCAAGAGAAGCCTTGAAAAAAAACTGGTCAGAGCAACCACTTTAGTTGCACAAAAAAATCTGAAAGCAAGATTTTCAAGATACAGATGTCTTCCGCTACGGAGATCCTGAGCACAGTGCACTTCTGAAAACTAAGTAATTCGCTTTTATTTTCAGACAAAGATTTAAGGTCAGGTCAAAACTGAAAATACGACAGAACAGCTAAGTGATAGCTCCAGTTCACAAACAATTATTTACTTAGGTAAGCTTGAGAAGTCCTGAAGCTACCAATGCCCTAAAGCCTCTTGTCACTCAACCTTTGAGAAAGAAGTCAGGGAACCTGATTTCAGAATCTAATCAAGTATCTTGGCCTCAGGCTTCAGATAAGCAGTGCTGTCTTGCTCCTCTTTATGAAGGAACAAAACTTCCTCTGTTCACATTTACCCCTGAACTGCAAACCAGAAGACAAGTCAAAGCAGTCAGATGATATACTACTCCCTTGCTAGAAAAATCTAATGGCTGCCTGCAAGCTGGAATTCCCAATAGGACACACTGACTATCCTGAAGCTATTGAACTTACTCCAGTCTTTATGACCCAAAATGCCAGATCTCTGACTGACTCCTTGCACCCACATTGAAGAGCTGCCAATATTTTGACAAAATAATGTACCATCCCTGATTACAGGCATGCTTCCGTTTTCAGAATCATACTCACTTCAGTTCTGTGAAAAACAAGTTGATATAGTTCACAGAATCTATCTGCCTGATAAAGGTTTCTGTGTTTTCGAGAAATACCTGAAACGAACAAGAGTATTGCTACTGTTATTCTGAACAAGTACATTAAGTACGAGAAGAAATTCAAAAACCTTCTCTGAAGGTACAGATGAGTGAAATGCTAAATCCGATATGCCTGCATGAGGATGCAGGAGCGCAGAGCAGCCATCTCTGCTGAAAGCAGAACTGACAGCACCACCTACTCTTTTGAGCCCACTGTTCAACGTCAATGGATTCCAGGCTAGATGGACATGAAAAACAACACAACAGAACTGGGTATACTTGCCTTGGGATTGTGGTCATAGAGAAGATTGAGGTTGATTCGCAGCTTCCTCATACACTGAAATGCTTCCCTGAACATAAGCCTGGAGGAATGAGTCAAGTGGGATAGTTTACATAGTGGATAGGTGCAATATCTGCAAATAAAGGCAACTGTCTAGAGGTAAGCACAAGCTCCCTGAGAAGGGAGTAGCCTAGGCAATGAGCTGTGTAGACTGCCTGCCAGAAAAAACATGCAAGGTCAATCCTGTTCATTGCCAGTCTGCACTGGGACACATCAGCACAATAGACTGAGGAAGGAATACAGGCCTTGCATTATCTTTTCCTCTCTTAAAACACAGAACTACATTTATATCTAATAGACCAACTTCTGTTTCAGAAATCTTCAATGTAAATCAATTAAACAAATAAACCATGAAAAACAGCAACCTTCATCATGGATTGAGACGTCTGGAGAATTGAGCAAAGATTTCTCCCATCCACACAGTCTCGGCACACATATAAGCCCTTTGGTGGCGAACTGAGACACACCTGGGACTGCTGGAAGCTGGACTTCTAGATGGTAGCCCCAGAAAGACTTTCATTCCCACTAACGAAGTCAAATCCTTTGAGTTTTGCCTCCTTCCCTTCTCCAGCACAACAAAACCAGGCCAGCCAGCCTCTAACAGCTCAGACTGTGAGAGGGAAGTCCAGAATACCCCACTGCCATTTACCTGTCTAGCCACTTCCGAATCTGGGCAAGAACCAGAGCTCGGTGGTGAACAGTCTCCAGATTTCCTCTCGGCATCTACAACACAAGATCCACACAATGGTTTATTTGAAGTTACTCTGCCTATATTGAAGGCAAAGTGAGGACTGGCCAATTTTCTGGGCCTGTCTGCTACTTGCAGGTGCATGGGCCTGTCTGTTCACTTCAAAGGACATGCAATTTCAACGACTGTAGAAAAGTATCTGACAATTCTCTAGGCTCAGGAACATTCCCTCAACAGGCTGGACTCCACTCAACTGGGCAAGACGCAGAGCCATCTGATCAAACTTTCAGGTTAGCCCTGCTTTGAGGATGTTGGGCTACACACCTCCCGAGAAGCCTTTCAAATGACATCCTTCTCCACTCTGTGAACCTCTGCTGGTTCTGAAGAGCAAGCTCAGCAAATCAGACAAACTTCGTGCCAAGGCTAATGGTGGGCTGCTAGCAAATACAGCAAGTACTAAGAGAGGAGTCTGAGATTCACTGTGAGCAGCCAATGTGTAGCACTACGCTACCTCAGCCATCAGGAATTTGAATAGGTCTTCCCAGTTCTGTACATACCCAGCTGCCTGTGCTGAGACTAACTCACACAGGCATGCTCAAAATCCCTCTGCATCCAGCCAGGCTGCTGGAGTTTGTGAGGCACTGTGCTGGAGCAGTACAGGGCAGCAGCTTTGTTGCACTGCACACTGTTTGTGGGTCAGCCAGCTGCCCACCGAGACGGCCCCCCCAGTAGTAGACCTCAGCAGACACGGGCAGAGCACTGACCTGCAGCACAACCTTTGTGTCCTGGGGCACAACGGTGATGATACGTGAGCCTCGCTCCACCTTGCGCAGGGTCTCACTGTTGGGGGCAGCAGCACTGCTCAGGCCAGCCTGAAGGGCTGAAGACAGCATATTTTTCAGCACACATGGCACACCGCAGCATGGTGCCCCGGTCAGGCTTTCCTGTGTGGCACAGCAAGGTCGTACTGGACCAGCGGGGTCAACAGCGGGGACCTCTTAGTGCCAAGCACCGCTGTACGCAAAGCAGGGATACGTCCTCTATACAACAAGATCACAAAACTCAACAGACCAGGTGAGATGAGCACAGAAAGATGCTAAAGACCAATAAGTTGTCATCCTGCCTTTCGCAGGGTCCTCATACCTCTCATAGCCAGATGCCATCAGAGACTGTTTCTCCTGGGATCCCTTCTCTACCACACCCCCTCAAATAGCACACAGCTCTTTTTTTTTGGATGTGGAGGGGAGGGAAAGAATGCAGGGCTAAGCTGTTGAAAACAGTGAAGGGACAACTACTACAGGACAAATCCTGCTTCCTGCGAGAAGCATATGACATAAAAAGTTAGTTCCCTGTGCTCCTTGCTCTCTGGTAGATTTTTGAAAGCAGCTGTCTTAAGCAGGGGTTCCGCGTGACACAAATACAGCAGGTTTGGATGTGAAAAATGAAGCCATCTTGTGGTTTCAAGACAATGGCCATGAGCTGCTAGCAGCAGGCACCTAGAGCTGGCATTTACCTTTCACTGATATGTTCTTCAAGCAGAAGCATTGACAGGTGTGAGAGTTGGTCGTCACCAACAAAAATTCGTTGTACGTTGCAAATGAGGTGATGTTGGAAGCGACCTGTAGAAATATGATGGCGTTTATTGCTGTATAGAGCAGAACAGGAAAGCTGCCTTTGGCAGACAAGAAGGGGATACAATGAGGGGCAAAGACTTTGGTACCTCAGTATCATTAACAAAAAAACGGCATCGATCTGTGAGGCCCAAGATCACCTCCTGTGAATAAAAAGGATGACAAGTAGAAGCTATCAGTGTCACAACCTCCAGTGTCTCACAACACTGACTAGCACTGGATTGAAGCACCTCACAATCAGGTACTGAGTACGTCACGTGAATTAGTCAGAGAAGCTGGACAGGAAGTTACGCAACCGCTATACCAGGAGGGCTTAATTAAGTGTCTTTAAACACGTCTGGCTGGAAGCCAGCTTGGTCTACCCTGTAACAGAAACTGCACTGTAGCAAAATAGAAGCAGAAACCATGTCAGTTAATTCAGGCACTTATTCAGCAGCATTGGGTCCAAAATACCAGTGGAAAAGCTGGTACAGAGCAGAGCAAAGCAACTCCATACAGCATTCACCTGGATGCACGCTGAAGGAAAGAAACCCTGAAACTACCAGCAAAGTAGCTAGTCACTCCTTAAGCTGTTGTAACTATCAAACCACTACCAATAAGGAACACCAGTAGTAGGAGATCTGCAGTAACTCAATGCAGCCATATTTGCTAGCAGGGTCAGTTGAGATAACACAGAGCAAAATGCTGTTTTCAAAAAGAGCGGGGCAGTGACTGCTGGAAATTTTTAAGCTGAAATTTCTCACTCTTCAACGACATTATTCAATGTATTCACAGAATGGGGAGACTGGGTGTTAACTGCAAACCATCAGAAATGGTCTAGTAGACAAGGAAAGACATGATTCAGCTCTGCATAGGGCCTTATGAAGAATGCTGTTAAGAAGTATCATTGGAGCCTGGGCAGAGGATCATGGTGCACATTTGACACAGAGATTTATTTTATTTTAATTCAATTTCATTTAATCTGCTCACACGCTTACTTACTTCACCACTGATCCTTGTGATAGAAGTCTGCACACAAGGGTAGGGGAACTGAATAGCAGAGCCATTGCTAGTTCGCCAGGGCTCAAGGACCGGAGTAGAAGCATCTAAAGAGCAAAGAAGATAAAACTGTTTTCCAGCCAAAGATTCAGACATTACAACCACATGACACGTATCTCAATAGAACTAGAGCTGGGAATAAGCTACATTATCTGACAGAGAGAAGAAATGCTGACGCAAAAGTCCAGGACACAACAGACAAGAAGGTGTTAACTTCTAGGGGCTCAGCAGCACCTTTATTCCACCGTGGAAAAGAGAAGTGCCAAGGATGTGGCAGTCAGTCAGCACTTCTAAAGTCACTAAACGAGTCACCTTCTTTTCAAATCATAAAGTCTGAACTATCATCCTCAACAACATTAACTGGATTTTGATACAAATCACTAATTTTGGCCCACTTCTGAGAGCAGAGGGAGCTTGAAAGGCAGGACCAACTACCAGCAAGAGTCATCCATGTCCCTCAAAGTCAAATCATCTTAAACCTTTTGAGAAGTCTGTAATAACTGCACCTCAGACCAGGTACTTTAATAGGGCCCGGCTTACCCCAGAGGTATTTAAGGATCTGTCTATCAGCCAGCTGCAGAGCTACAGTTTTCGTCTCTGGGCTACAGCACAGACTGATCACTTCTCCACCTACAGGTACAGACAACCTGGAGCAAGACACAGAAGACACATAATATCAGTATCAAGAGATAATTTAACACCTTGATCCTGCATTTCTTGAGGCCAGATGGAAGGATGCACATTTCCAGCATGGACAAACACCTTGTTCATGTAAGGATCTTCTGCAGTCTCTTCACGTCGATGTCAGCTGACATTGCCACTACAAAGCACCAGCAACTCCAGCCAATAGGCTTTTGCCTGTACAGACTGTGCTAGTCACTGTCTGTATACTTACAGCACTCTGCAGAGCCTCACTTTTGTCCTCATCTACAGTTCATATGCAAATCAGCCTGTCCTTGCTGTCGAGTGCTGCAGAAATCAACTCTCAAGATTACTTCAGGAAGCAGATTTCTGTGCCACAAGTGGCTTCCTTTTGAGATCTGGTTTTAATTCAACTGACTCCACAAAGCCTAGCAGGTGAGGAGGAGGAGGACAGGAGTAACAAGGGTTACCAGTCCCCTTCTAGATCTTGATAATGGTAGGTAAAGGGAATTCAGTCCCCATGAGGGCCTGGAATTCAGACAAAGGAACAGAACTATCCTGTACCGACACAGGCATGCTAGCATACACCCTCTTGTCAGGCGGGTTGTCGGCATTAGGACTACAGGCAAGTGCTGACCAGCAGGCAGCTTCATGAGCTGTTTGGTTCTCCTGCAGGAAGAGCGCCAAACTCCCTAACCCACAGCCTCTGGTCTGCATGTCTACTGAGAGACTGAATTCCTTCTAGGCACTGTCCAGAGGCACTCTCAGGCTTCAACCACAACTGACATATCTCTAGTACCGTAAATTCAGGCGCTCTTCTTCACCTCCAGCCGCTTGAGGCACTGCAGTCAGATGGTGAAGGACAGACTGAGCAGCATGCTGATTCTGACCAATCACCAGGAAGCTGTCATCTGGCAGCCAGGTGAGAAATCGGAGTCCCAGAGGATTCATCACTTCATTGTTGTCGCTGCCCACATCAACTCTGTCAAAAAATAAGAGAGACTGGGAAGCAAATAGAACCTGATTTCAGTGGGCCACCTCACCGGAGAGGCGAAGATCTTCCTAGGCACAGCCTGGCTGTTCAGACATACAGCATGGCTAGGAGAGCTCCAGTGCACAAACACACAGTCACCCAAAGCATGAATCCTGCCACAGGCTGGGCTGGAGATGAAGGACAAAACCCAAGGAGCCTCATTTGTTCTTCCCAAGCAATACTGCTCCCATGCCAACTATGTACAAGAACAAATGTAGAGCAGGGTGGTTTTTTTTTTTACCTTGTCATTGTTTCTGATATGCAATCAGCTCTGTTGCTCCGCACGCCGTGATCATGGGCCTGGGCACTACACAGCCATTCCTCTGTCTCTGGGAGCAGGACCACAAAGTGCAGCACCACAATGCCAAGGGCACCATGCATTGGCAGGAAAAGTTATCTCAGTTCTACCGCTGGCCGTCACTGCACCCACTAGGTCAAGACCTCAGTGAAGTGCACTTCTCAGGATAAACTGCCCACTGTGTTGCCCGATCCTTAGCACTAGTTGCAGCCACAGTGTCAGCACAATGAAACCACATTATATGACAATCTCTTCAAAATCTTGAGACAAGTGATGAGAGCTGCGACCTCTAAAACATCCAGCCAGGTACTATCCTTTTCTTCCCATTACAGCTGTACTAGTTCTATATTACCTGTAGGTTTTATCCAGGTATGGTGTTTCCACAGCTGCTTTAAATCCATTTCCACCTACAGCTCCAAACCTGACAGTGGGGTCATTCATTGTGCTCTGTCCTGGCAAACATAGAACAAAAGCAGACTTTAGAGATCCTGCCAACAGAGCCCCTTCCACCTTCATTCTTATCAAAACGTAGATGCTACAGGAAATTATTCTAAAAGTCAGAAAATACCATCCCGATATGTAGAGCCAACAGCTAATCCTCATTAACACTTATCCTGAGGTACACTACCTTGCAATGTCACAGTACAAAACTCAGAGACAGCAGCAACAGTCTCTTATCTCACAGTACACTGAATATTACATTATATATGGGACTGCTTTGAGAAGTACTGGGTGCCTCAGCTAGACCCCACGTAGCTATTCCCAGATGTTTCCAGTGTCAATCAGCAACATGCCATCAGAACAGAATACACAAGATACCACTTGCTGCATTCTACTCAAGCCAAAGCTAGGCAGGGGGATATTACCAGCATAAGCACACAGCCAAATGCTGAACGCAACCTTCTCACACAGCCAATGCACCACCAAAATGCTCTTGTGTCATCCAAGCTAATGGAGACAAGAGAACTGAGCTTGAACTCACAGTTAAATCACATATATCTTGTTCCTGAGTGCTAAAAGCTTGAGTGACCATCACCCTACTAGCCCTCCACATTACCACTCTAAGGACAGAGAGTTTCCTTTAACAAGACAGTGCCACATGCTCTCACCGTATTTGTACACAGAGATCTTGTTATCAGCATCCAGGATAGCCATGTCTCCACTACATTTGGGATCTGTGTGAAATGCAACCTGATTAACTGCCTGTTGGAGCTGGAGCTCATAGGTACACAGGGGTGGAGGCACCACAGCATGCTGAAACGCTGTGACAAGCACTTTATCTGTGGAAGAAAAGAGAAAAAAAATGAAGCTGTAACCCAGTCCAAGCGTTAGTAAGGCTCTTGTTAGGTTCTTTACTGAAAGCAGGAACAATGTTAAAGGAAAATACCGTTGCTGTGCCCTTAGCAGCTAACTCCATTGAACCACCTCTGAAGCTCCCATCAACCACATGGTCCCCCTCGCCAACAGCTTTGTAGAAACAGCAAATGGAAGAACTACCATAATCCCATCCAGCCTGTATCCAAAAGTCTATGCCACCTCTTCTGACCCTAGAGCCGCAAAGAAGTCCCATTGCTTACCTCCATCTATGACAGCCACATTTGCCACATGCTGGCTATTCTCCCCCATCCCATGGTCTGTGGTCCAATGCCAGTCATAGGAGAGGTAACGCCAACCCTGGCAGAGTACATGCAGTCTATATGGGTTCTCTCGGTCCCACAGCAGCGACACCAACCGATTTTCCTCCCAACTACCAAAATGTAGACTTTGCTTCAGGTACCAGTGATAGTTCCCTGTGGTCCACAGTTGAACTATAGAAAAACAAATAGTTACTACAGGCTACTACTTGAGACCCATCTCAAACCCTCCTCACTACCACTGCTCTTCTAGGAGTGCGTAAATGCAATGAAAATGCATTTCTAGCTTTCAGCCCACGGGCCATGCCATAAAACACTCAGCACAATAAAATTTAACAACAGACTTCATGCAAAATCGTAGAACCTAGAATTCTTTGAGGTCCCATTGTGAGAAGGCACTCATGTTTTACGAAGGGCTCACACCTTTAGCATTCCATTAATACCACTTTCAGTTACAGCAGCCCGGAAGATGCTTTGAGCTCAGGCTGAACTACCTGTTCTTCCTGAGCTGCAGAGCAGTCTCAAAGCTGTAGGTGTCTCCTAACTTGCAGAGGAATACTCACTGCTAACCACATTTGCAGACAAGCCTAAGAGCCAAAGCCTCACATAGTGCTCTCACCATAACTGCTTGGGTTGGAGTTTTCTATCTTCAGGTCTTCCAGCCATATAGCCAGGATCGTAGAATCTGCATTCCAAAGCAGTTCATTAACCTGCAGAATACATATGACCCTTATTGATACTGTTGCTTCTGTGTAGGGTAAGTATGGTCTCAATTGTTTTGAAAGACCATGAGTTGCTCCTTATTTTTCAACAATGCGAGGTGCATGGGTTAATATACTAAAACAGCCCTCATGTATCGCAAAGCTCACGACAGCTGGAGCAACGGATCCTGAAGAACCACCTGTCACAGTGGTTTCACACAGCTGAAAAGGTGATACAACCACAACCATGACAGGAGTGTTCGTTTTGTTTTCCTTGGCACTGAGGAAGCATCTGCCAAAAGACCTCTCAGCATCCAAAGGCACAAGTTGAAGTAACAACCTAGCAGTAGCTTCTCACTTCTCTTATTTGGGATAACGTATTTCACCTCACTCTTGCAACACCTGACATCCTGAACAGCATTTCTGAAACTTTTGCCTGGTAGAAAGTATAAAGGGGCAGAAGCATCCCATGGCTACAATCCCCCTGTACTTATCTCTGTACTACAGGCCTGCAGAGGGCACTGCATCTTCTTTGTGGGCTTCTTCATTGTTCTCTTTTCAGGTCACTTTTTCCATTAGCATCAGCACTAACTGCTAATTTAAAAACCTCCTCCTAGAATCTGAAGATCTAGTTCTCCTCTCCATTACACTCTAATCAAAGAAATCCAGACATAGCACTTACTTTGACCTGCCCTTTCTGAAACGGGAGGGGGAACTCCCCGTGAAGAAGTCCATTCTTCTCCAAGAAAATCACATCATGTCTGTTGGGTTTTTCTTGCGTGGATGCTATCAGGTTTCCAGAGGGCCTTTAAAAAGAGCCAAATGGAAAAGCGTTGCTGACATAATCAGTAGCCATCATTTTAAACACCAAACATCTCACATTTTCTCCAGAGACATGAGGAAAAGGGCAGCAGAGGATGTGTTTTCCTCAGCACTGTTCAGACAAAGTCATAGGTTCAGCATGGACATTTTCCAGGGCTCATGACATCCTCAGATGAGCAAGTAAATGTCAGCACTGACAAAGGGACCTGTAATATTGCTATTTGTACAGTTGAGTCCAAAAACACTTGACATTGAGACGATACAGAGAATCGATCCCTTCTTCCCACACATACGGCAACTCTTACACTTTTCAGGGTTTAAAGGGCTACTCTTCCTAGCGATGGATCAGAAGGAAGCTTTCTTCAGGTTTTGGGAAAAATAAACAAACACAGGAGAAATGAAACTGATGTTGACCAAAGACTGTGACCAGGGAATGAAAACCAATTCTCTGCTGCCAGCATGCAGACTGCTTTGCTACTCACTTCCAGGACAGTGCTTGTTCTAATCCTGAGATAGGCTCACTTGTTGATTGCAGCACAAGCTCTCTGTTCCACACTCGAATCTTCCGAGCACCTAGAGGTTGAGCGCAATGAGACAAAGGTGTAAGAAACCCTTGGGAAGAGAATTTTCCAATTTTATGAAGGTAGGAGAGCAAATTTTGATGCACATAAATAAAAAGGAGAGTTCTCTTGTACACCTTAAGGGGTAAGAACTTATTCTGTCTCAGGCAGCTCTCCCATAGTAACTGGGTGACCCTAAAGGAACTGAGTAGGAATTTCAGTCTGACGTAACTCAGTCATGGCCATTTCCCTCTCCAACCTTCACCACAGGAGTGTTAAAATCTTCGTATAAATGCAAGATGTTCCCTAATTTGAAGTACTGAAGGTAAAAATCCAAACTAGCGGAAGAGCAGTGCAGTTTGGTGCAGTTCAGTATGTTGACCAATACCTTTTAGCTGCTCAGTTTTCCATTTATCACAGAAGACATCAATTACAGTCTTAAAAAGAAACGTATGTGCTCATCACCTCTTTAGCTTTCGGGCAAAGCCTAGGGAAAAGTATTACCAGTATTTAAACAAAAGTATGCAAGGCTAAACTGCCAGTAGGAGGGACAGTGGATATGGCAATCCAAACAGATTCATCCATTTGGCACTGGGAGCCGGTCAGAGATTGCTTAGAGCTTGAGCGGTGATTTAAGACTGGTGAAAGAAGCAGCTCAGATAGTAACTACGTGACGGTAACCTCTCTTGGCTTCTCACTGGACTGAAAACCAAACCACAAAGCAAGCATTCAAAAGCTTGTGTCTATAAAATGCCTCTGAGAACACCAAAAGAGAAAAATGAGCAAATAAGTAGCTCCGTTCACCTTTCCTTTAAGTGGCCAAGAGACCACGAACACCAGACAGTTCTTGCCTAGTTTCTGCTTAAGAAGCCTCTTACACATGGTGGTATTTCAAAGAAGTTCAGTCCCATACCTGTCTCTGGACAGACAGCACTCACGGCAACGAACTGCCCATCTCCTCTCCATGTCACCCGAGGCCTGCCGTCATCCCAGGCTGAAGTAGGTGGCACTTCCTGAAGTCACACATAATAAAGTTGCATCAAAGTTTGGGAAGGCAACTGCTGTCTTGGTCTAAACAGACTGCACTGCTAAGCCAGCTCTTTCAAGAGTCCTGGCATAAAATCAATCCATTAAAAGAATCTTAAGGCTGCAAAGTTAAAAATTCATTACTTAGAATGTTATTTTAGGAAATACTAGAATTAAAACCGTCTCTAAATTCAGCCTGCTCCTTCTGCAAGAGCATATGACCGTCTATTCACATGATCATATGCTATCCTTCCCCTCCACTGGGTCTCTGCTTATAGGCCAGCTATAAGCTGGACACAAGGGTGAATCAGGGTTTGTTCGTAACTGATGCATGGAGTTACAACCTCTTGGAAGAAGAAAGGTGAGAAAGGCATGCCATCCAGGCAGTCTGTAAGGCAGACAGAAACTGGGATGAGAAGCAGTGTTCTTCGAGACAAACAGGTTCTTTGCAGAACACAGGAAGAAAAAAATCTCAAGAGAATACACATAAAAAGGCAGCTGTTCAAAGGTTTATCTTCATCAAATTAGGCATATTGTTCCAGATACAGCCAAGCCTCATCCTTTCCCTCCTACCTGTAAAGCTGGAACAGGCCACATTGCATATCTCTGCACTCTAGCCTGCCAGGTTTCAGCAGGACAGTTTTAAGTTTGAAACTTAAACACAAGAAGAGAAGTCCAGCAGTGGAGTGTTTTTAGCTACCTGACTTTTCATCAAATAAAAAGTAGAGAAAACAAGACCCAAACAAGGAAGTGTCAGGCAAAGAAGCAAAGAGCTAAAACGTGCAGGCACAGGGAGCTGCCTCACATAACTGTTGATGCTCACTAGCCCAAATCCTTCTACTTTTGCCTTCTGGGAGCTCAAACTATTGTTATTTCTACTCCTATCAGCCAAACTGCGTGCTATTTCTCTTGGCCATATGAACACTTTAGTATACAGCACACATTCAGCAAAATCTATCATGCCGATTTAAGGGTGGCTTTACCTCTGCAACCTTCTTGCTTTGAGCTCTGTACAAACAGTTCTAAGTACTCCCAGATGCTAACTTGAATTAGAAGGAGGATAAAAATGCTGGATTTCAGATAACAACAGAAACAAACAGAAGTCTATGAAGACAACTATGAGAAAGGCGGTGGCAAACTGGCACCACAGGAATAACAGAAGCCCTCTTTATACACGTTTTCGCAGACAGCATAGGCCTAACCTAAGAAAACTAGTACGATACCGTCTGTTTCCGATGCGCTGCCTGTTTTCCCTCTGATCCATGGAACTGTGTCTCCTTTTTACCCCAACCAAGAGCAACCAACTTTCCTGAAGAAGAAATAATCATTGTAGTGGAAGATTTACAGTACTACTCTGCACAGTGTCGTAAACACAATCACAGCTCCAAGCCACCCACACCTGCGATCCAAGTTTAATTCTAAAAACCTGCAGGAAATTTGCACACCCCAGAAAGTTCTCTAGTATATAGAACTTACTTGAATTTACACTGACAAGTAAAATATTGGCATTCCCCTTCAGCTGCCCAGCAGCTTTACGGTCTAAAAATGTCTCCTGGGGCCCAGTAAGTGCTCAGCTCCATTTCTTTACTTTCTACGTACTTACAACACAGCAATGACATCAGTTTATTTCAGTGCACCTCTCACCTTCCCCAAACTCATCTTGGTGGATCTCCTTCTCAGTAATTGGTTCAAAATCCCTTGTCATCATGATGAGTGTTTGCTGACCTGCAGAGTAGACAGTATTGGCAATGATATTTCCAGCAAATAAAAACTCATTGTTGTCCTGTATTGTCCTACTGTTCTCTCATGGACTTGAACATAGAATGTTAAACATTTCCTCTTGAGATATGAAGCACAAGAAGGTGATTTGGAGTAGTCAACAAGGATTTTTGAAGGGGAAATGGTGCCTGACCATCTTGATAGCCTTCTACAATGAAATGACTAACTTGGGATATGGGGAGACCAGTGGATGTCATTTATCTTGATTCTAATAAGGCTTTTGACACTATCTCCCATAACGTCACCACAGACAAACTCAAGAAGGGTGAGACAGATGAAAGGACAGTGAAGTGGACTAAAAACCAGATGAATTGCCAAGCTCAAAAGCTTGCTATCAGTGGCAAAAAGTCCAGCTTGAGATCAGTCACCAGTGGTATGGCCCTGGACACTTGAGTCAATGTTTAACATCTTCATTAATGACCTAGAGGATGGGACCCTTAGCAACTTTGTAGATGACACAAAACTGGGAGGAGCAGCAGGTACACCAGAAGATTGTGCTACTGTCCACAGGGAATCTGTCACATAGGTGACAGGCTACAGGGCTGTCAAGAACCTTATAAAGCTCAACAAGGGAAAAAGTCATGTCCTGCACCTGGAAAATAATCATCTCAGGCACTAGGACAGACTGAGAGCCAAGCGGCTGGAGAGCAGCTTGGCAAAAAAATGACCTGTGTTTACTGGGGGACACAAAGTCGAACATCAGCCAGCAATATGACTTTGCTGCATAGGTGGCCAACAGCATCCTGGGCTGCATTAGGACTGTTACCAGCAGGTTGAGGGAGGTCATCCTTCTCCTTTACTCAGTGCTGGTGATATACATGTGGAATGCTGGCTCCAGTTTTGGGCTCCCCAGTACAAGACAGACAAGGACACGTTGGAATGAGTCCAGCAGAGTCACACAAATGATTGAGGACTTGGAGAACCTGTCACATGAGGGGAGGCTGAGAGAAGCCAGTCTACTCTAGAAAAGAAGGCTCAGGGGAATCTCATCATTGTGTACGAATATCTTACGTGGCAGGTGGAGTACAGTAAAAGACAGAGCCATACTGTTAGTGGTGCCGAGTGACAGCACAAGAGGCAATGAACACAAACTAAAATACAGCAAATTCCATTACAACACAAGAAAACATTTTTTTACTGTGAGGGTGGTCATAGTCAGGAACAGGGTGTCCATAGAGGCTGTGGAGTCTCCACCTTGTAGATATCCAAAACCTGACTGGGCACGATTCCTAGCAACATGCTCCAGGTAACCTGATTTGAGCAAGGGGGTTGGAATAGGTGATCTCCAGAGTTCCCTTTCAACCTCAAGCATTCTGTGATTCTGTTTCACTTGAGGCTAACCTTATTTTCCAGGTGAGACACATCTGTAGCTAAGTTAAGCCTGTGACACATCTCTTTCCTACCAAAGGATGAGAAGCAGCTTTACAACTACGAAATCAAATGGAGATATAAAGCAGGAGTCTATGAAATATAACTCCTTGGAAGATGTGAAAGACTAATTACTGTCCCATAAAACTCTGGTTTTTGGGCCTGAATAGCTTCTGCTTGGATCACCAAAGCACCTCATGGATCATGAAATGAAATATCATATATAGGATCAGGTAGCTTTTTTCCTCTCTTTAAATCTTATTCCCAATTTCATAACTCTCTATTTTGCTTCTTCTACCTTAAACTTAACTGTGTTTTACGTTTTGGCCATAGTGAGTGTCACTCCTAAAGGCTGAAAGCTTACAGGCTGTTGTTGATACCTGTTGCAAGCAAAACAAGCTCTTGGTCAGGACTCCAGCTCATGGTACTCAGACCGCTGTCCACACTTCCAACACATTCCACCTGCAAGACCAAAACAAGATCACAGAAACACAGGAACACCCGTGCAGCACCATCCCAGCACAAAAACAATGAGTTACCAAGGCAGGGAAATTCTCTCCTACTTAGAAAAGTCTAAAGTCTTATTCTTTATGTTGAATGAAATAAAAGAAAAATTTCTAACCAAAGATGGTTTCAGAATGTTTATGTATGAGAGCTCAGATAACTTAGGGATTAGCATTTTCTACCATACACAGTTTTAATAAGAGCTTTATTCTGCAACTCTCCATCTTAGGTCAGCATGTACGGTGTTAATACTAACATTGCCTCATGGGGTCTGTGGTTACATTGATAAACATACTGAAGTCACAGAACACGGACATAATGGTGAGAACACAATGGTTCTTAGTTAGAGAATTCCAACATGCAGTTAAGGGCACCACAACTCTGATCAGCTTGTGCATGCTGAACTTGACAACTGTATATAGCTGCGCTAACTTCAAAGCTTATGAAAAACTGGGCCAGTTTTACTGAGCCATCACGAGTACATCAGCAATAGCTGTGGGCAGAAAACTGTCATGCACTGCTATCCTGATTTGTAAAAGGCACGGAACAGAACAAGTGTGATAAACAGCAAGATGATGCCATTCAAGGAATTAAGCTTAGGTGTCACAATTTTTTCAGGTAAACAAAGTGGGACTGGGCACTGGTGGGCAGAATAACCATCACCCACATGCAAAAGGTGTCAGAACAAGCACAGTAACCTTCAAGACTTCTTGATGCTGAGACTGTATCAAAAGAATATAACTTTAAAATTGAGACAATTATGCCAAAAAGCCTTGAAATAAAGGATCTGAAGTTAAACCTCTACTCTGACCCACAAATCATTGCAAGAAAAGTCTGATGCATCACGTCTTTTGTTAATCTCTTTTTCCCTTATGATATGTTTTAAGGTCCAATATGGGACACGCTTTTCAGTTACGGTTGATTGTATATTCAAGTGGTATCTGCAAATCAAACCCAAACAAGGACTAAAACAGGTGAACTGCAAATAATCACAATCTGACAGCCAATCCAGACAGAACACTGTTGTCTCACACTACCTACACCCGCACTGTTGGGCTAGTATTGTGGGAGCTGATGCAGATTTCAGAGGGTGCTGCTGTGGCGTTTAAGCGTCTTGCTGATGATTGTACAAATCTGACATTGAGGAAGGAACAGAAAGCAACTAGCTCAGTTCCTGCTGTATTTACTCAGCTGAGATATTCTGGCTTCCCTTTAGTGTTTTCTAGAGCTTTTTAATTCCAAATGTTCTTCAAATCACAACACACAACACTTTCTCCTCTCTTCAGTTAAGTCATTCAATATGGTGTTCTGTATTTAACGATAATAATAAAAAGGTAGCTACACTGCGAGTTACGAGTGCATTACTTTATTCTGTACCTAGTCTCAGCAACATTCTATTTCTGTACGACTGTGCAGTAGATCCCATGCTGGTGTGTGCGTACTAACAGCCCCCAGGCAAACACACAGGATGAGGGCTGTGGACAGGCATGTTGCACTTTCAATTCCGGTTCTTTTACGGAGCGTATATTTTGTCCTTAATCCTACTCAAGGCTCCCACAAAAATCAGCTCATCTGCCCAGGAAAGGGAGACTAACCACAGGTCAGTATGTAACAAACATACAACTTCCTCCTGAAGAAATTAAAACAGTGTCATCCTTTCCTTTGAAATCCCTCAGTATTGTTGTGTCTTTCCTGTCATGTTACCTGCTTTGTGCTGAGATTGCACAGTAGGATGTCTCCAGCTGCTGTAGCAACACACACGCACTCCTGCTCTGGAAGATCTTCGATACCCACGATGCAGCCACTTCCATCGTCGGGCATGAAACCCTCTGCGGCCAAGGAAACTTCTCTTGTCACCTTGACATAGAGAGGCCAATGACTTACCAACAACACATCACCTCACTGGGATTTTTGCAGAAATGACAGAATAACACCCATGGGTATATTTCAATCTGCTGCAATTACACAAAGCATTACCCAGCAGAAGTGAATATGTGAATGGCAGCAGGATACAGTCAGTATGTCAGTATTTATCTTCACTTACCCACAGAAAACTGTGAAGGTCCTCTTAGGTTAAAAGTGCTAGACAGATAGCAAGAAAACTCACATAAGGGAGCAAATAATAAATGGCAATACTACAACTTCCAATTTGCCTTGCTCATCATCTTTCAACTCCCTTTTTGTATTTCTCCACACAGTGTCAACATTAAGAGGTGAATGGGTAGCTGTTTAAAGTGTCCCAACACTTTTAAGGGGTCATTCAGGCTCTACAGACACAGTATAAAAAAAATTCAAACGACGACCATTTGGATCTGCATTTGGGTACAGCAAAACAAGAAATTTTAGCTGAATTAGCTCTCTCTACCTTAGCTGCACGAATGTTTTACATATCCAGTCATCAGGTAAAAAAACATAGCAATAAAGACCTGAAATACACACCCCAAAAAAAAAAAAAAAACCCACGGAAAAGGAAGTTAATACATTTAGCAACTTCAGATAGGCTTCAGATCTTTTTTTTAATTCTAAAAAGATTTTAGTTGATAGCCTTCTCTAACAGACCACAACAGAGATCTTCAGAAAACACTCCTGTTTAAAAATGAGATCCTAGGAAAGCCCAAAAGCTCTTCTGTCAGCTAATTTCAGAACTGAACACACTGGAAGAACTAGATGCCTCAGAGTCGCATCGTGTGTTTCCAGATAAACAATCACCCAGCTCTAACAGAATTTGATGGCTTAATAGCATGTTTTTTCTTTAGCAATATGTTTTGGTTTTTTTTCCCTAAAGCACTGTTTCAAAAACTTCTTCATATACCCTTCGCTATTCCTTTGCCTGTTTGCTACTGTTTTGTGGGTTGTGCCTCCGATGCAACTGTTTGCCGGACACTCCTCCAAGAGGGCGCTTGTATTTGACACAAGTCGGTCAAATTGAGGCAGATTTAGTATTTTAAGAGCACAATAAACCATTTCAGCCACTCAGATCACAGTGCAGCCTCACAGCCACCTTCCTGGGCGCCAGGAGACAGCAGCACGCGGTGGCGAGGAGCAGCAGGAGGCTCTCAGACCCCGCAAACGCCGCTACCAAAAGCGAAACACATCGGAGGGCAGCCGCGACCCGCCCAGAGGCGAGCTCCCGGCGGGCACCGCCGCACTCCGGCTGACGGACGCCCAAAGGCTTTATTCCAGCTTTGTAACGACCGGACCAAAGCCGTCCCTACCATGCCCGCAGCGACGCGCTAGAGCCGGCGGGCACCGGCACCCTGCGGCCTGCAGCCACAGCCCTGGCCCGCGCCTGCGAGCGGCAAGCGAGCCTGGCTCCCGGTGCGCCCAGCGGCGGCTCTCACCGAGTCCCCGGCGGGGCCCAGCTCCAGAAGGCCATGTTGGGAGCCCACGAGGACCGTTCCGGGCTCGGCGCCGAGGCAGAAGCACTGCGGAATGCCCGGGGCGGCGGCGGAGCAGCGCCCGCCGGCTCGCAGGAGCCGCAGGTTCCTCATGGTGGAAGGATGCCAGGCAGTGCCGCGCCGCTCACGGCGCCGCCATCTTTCCCGCGGCGGGCGGGAGGGCGGGGGCGAAGGCGCATGCGTACTCCGTGGACGGCGGGGGCGCACGCGCGGCCCGGCGGGCACGCATGCGCAGCTGGCTTGTGCCGGCGCGGTGCGACAGCCGCCATTTCCCGCTCCGTACAGCGGCTTCTCGTCAAACGCTTCCCAAGGGCCCCTGGAGGCGTCATAGTCTTCCTGGTTGGAAAATGCTGTGTCCGGCAATGCCGCCAGCGCCAGGCCGAGCTGGCGGTGTCGCCCGTGTGCGGCGCAGGTCGTCTGCTGCCACCTGCTGCTCCTGTCAGGTCTCTCGCTGAGCGCCTCTCCGGACATCTCTTCAGGCCTGCCGCGGCGCAGGTGGCGGTGCGGGCAAAGGGCTGGTGCTTTCTGCTCGTGTCAGGCCGAGACCCTCATGGAGCAGGCGGGTCTGTGGTGGCTGCATGGCGGGCACCCACGCGCTCCTCCCGCGCTGCCCTTTCTGCTGGCCTTACAACCAACCGCCTTCCCCTTTGTGAGTCATGCAGCGCGCGCCGGGTCTGGAAGCCGTGTGGGGCTGCGGTTTAGACAACAAAACCAGTGCTTTGACTTTTGCCCAGCTTGGTTGCCTGTGTGGTTGTGTGTGCCTGTGCCAGTAATGAGGTATAAACTAACATTGGGAACAGGATGGTTATTTTGCAGTCCTGCTGGTACTAACCAGTTGAGGAACTCCAGCCAAGACTTCTAAAGGGCTTCCAGGGCAACCTACACAGGCCAGTGCTGCCCTGATACCACTGTTTTTGTCACACTTAGTCCTCTCCCTCCAGCTGCAGCCGAGAGGGAGGAGACGACAGCTCAGCCTTTAGTGGGGAGAAGGACTTCCTGCAACCATCGGTATAGCCTCACACTTTCCCCTTTTTCTTAGTGGGGCTAGGTTCCATCAGCGCTTGATGCATTTTTAATGGCCAGCTCCTGGACAAATCATTTTGGCTACAGAAGCATGTAGAGTTTGCACGCTGTAGTCAACTTAGGCCAGTGGAAAGATGGGCTACCAGATACCTGGACAGTTTTGCTTCTTGTTGTTCAAGTACTAAAGTTGGTGATAAAACTCGGTAAAGTTGGCTAAACTCAGAGAGGGGTTTCTTGAGACCAGTGGAAATGAGTCATATCATCAAGGCTCAGCTATAGCTGCACGCAGAGAAAGTCAGAGCTGTACAGACTCCTAATCCTAGGGATAAGGGCATAAGAAGTGCCTTCCTGGGCCAGCCCAATGCCCAGCAAGCCCAACGGGGCCTGGCAGCGCCCACAGGAGGAGAGGCAGCGACCAGAGAGTGCATGAGCTTGGCTGTGGTGCGTGCCCCGTACCCCTGTGCTCCCCCAGGACCTGCACTGCTGGGTTAAGGCAGCCTCTGGCACCCCTATTCCCTGCAGTACCTCTTTTGGATGCTTTTTCAGGGGTCAGTTGTGACCCTTTGGCCCAGCTTGATCTTACCAGCCCCCACTCTCCTGTTGCACGAAGTACCACTGTTTTTACTGTGTGAAATTCGCCTTACCTAGCTAGGTTTTCCCTAGCAGACTGCGTGGCCGTGGCTCTTGCACTGTGGGGTCTGACGAGCAGCAGGTCTGCATCCACTGCCCCGGTGGATTTGCAGGCTTGGGGCGCATCCCTCCTCGCAGGTGGGACCTGCTGGTCCCCTCCAGCCCAGGAGCTGTCCCCCTCTGGGCTTGCTTTCAGTGTGACGCATCACCCCGGTGAATTGTTTTCTGACCGATACCCGGCTGAAATGTCCTTTTTTTTTATTATTTTTTCCGCTCCCCCGTCCCTGCCGCCCTCCCCGGGCTGCGCCGTGCCCCGCCCCGCCGTGCCCCGCCGGCGGCGCGGCCCGGCCCGGCCCGGCAGGAAGCGCGGGGCGGCGGCGGCGGCAGCCGGGGCAGCCCGTACGGCTGGAGCAGGTCGCCCCGGCAGAGGCTGCCAGTCCCCCGCACCACCCTACCCCCGCCATCCGCCGGCCAGCGGCCCGGATGGCTCCCCGCCATCCTCCAGCCGGGCGCTGAAGTTTCCCCCCGCCCCGGGCCGGGCGGTACAAGTGGTGCCAGGGTCCGGTCGCCGCCGTGCCAGGCTCCAGCAGCCTTCGCTTGTGCCTTAGCGCGGTGCAGCTGGGCTGGGAGGCGCTTCTGCGGCGCTGGCGGGGGCACGGGGAGGGGCGGAGGGGCTGCCTTGTGCTGCTCGAAGCAGCAGCAGCAGCTTCAGAAAGGTCTATGCAGGGTTCAGTCATCTTTTTTCATTGATGAGTCAGTGTCAGAGCTGCTTTCAGCTAAATATCTCTTTCAAACAGTTCCCAGGCAGCGACTGAACCGAAGGAAACTCGAGGCAGAAGCCCCTCTTCTGTTGCTGTTGGATTCGTTTTGGAGCCTGCTTGCTTGGTGGTGCCTGCAGCCATAGCTCCACACCAGCAGACGGTGACTTCCAGGGACGTCTCTCCACTTCTAAGGAGGTGAGATCTTCTCCTCTAGAGTGCTTTGCAATGCAGATCTGAAATGACTCCTTATAATTCGGTGCTTGAACCCAGAATGCTTACCTGATCCTGTTCATAGTGTGGACCCATGGACTGTCATGCTGGAGAGAGGCAGAAATGTGATGAGTCTTTAGATGGTACAGGAGGTCCTTATGTGGGTACTGTCCTGAAAGTCACGGGGTCTATTAGGGACAGTTGGGACTGCTTCTTCCTCCTGATGATGGTTCCTTTGTGCCAGGCAAAATTAGCTTGGAAATGAAGCTTTTGGATGTTTCAGAAGCTTAGCTGAGGCAGCACCTTCGTGAAGGGTGCTTATTCCTGACA
Organism: Tauraco erythrolophus; assembly: GCF_009769465.1. Lineage (NCBI taxonomy): Eukaryota > Metazoa > Chordata > Aves > Musophagiformes > Musophagidae > Tauraco > Tauraco erythrolophus. The sequence continues at coordinate 50,102,871 of NC_141496.1, read as the reverse complement.
TTTGTGAATGTATTCAGCAGTAGGATCCATGGTGTCAGAGGAGTGAACTAAAAGAAGTTCAGTAGCTTTCCAAAAAGACTGAACATTATCTATAGTTGTCTAAAAAGCAAATGTGGGAACAGGAGAGGACAGTAATAAACGCGATGGGGCTTAGCCAGTGCTAGGATGGGTAACCGTTCTTTCAGTTATGAGGATAAGTCGTACCTAAGAGTGTAAGTTTGGGCAACATCTCGTTGTTCTCCAGTGTATTAAACTCCATTCACCTGTTGCCACACAACTGGCTGTCATGTTCAGTGGTTTTGCGTCTGCAGCTGGATTCAACTAACTTAACACTGCAACAATTTATTTACTTATGTATTTGGTTCAGATACATTAGTGCCTTAACTGAAATGTCTAGTAATCTTTTCATTTATTGATCTTTAAACCATGTTTTCATTTAAGAAAAAAAATGCAAGAAATTATTTATAAGTATTTTTCTGGAGTGTTGTTAACTTCCTTTGTACAAGGACCATGGGTGCCTGCAGCTCTAAGCAAAAAATCACACCTGCCATATGGTTAAGCACTTGAAAAAGTGCCCAGAAACAAAATTGCCATCCTTGCGTATGATCAAAATTCATCTGAATGTGGACCTGAGTAGCTGGCCACCTCTTTGAAGTTGGCCCCTTCTCTTAGAGGGAAGCTGGACTAGACATCTTCACAGATGCCTTCCAGCCTTGTTTTTCTATTTTTCTCTTGCACATAGTGTTCCTTTTGGGAACTCAGCAGGGAAGTTTGGCCACTGAGCAGCCAAGTTTCTTTTCCAAAGATCACAATTGCTTTCTTGATTGCATAATCCATCATATGAGGCCTACTGGATTGAGACCTAGCACATGGCACACAGGCTTCTTAACAGCAACCCTCAGCTGACACAAGTGATTTACAAAGATGCTGCATAAGGCTGGATTTTTGTTCAGACTCTATGGTTTAAAATATTAGCTGAACATTCAGTGGAAATTCCAGGATATACTTACTGGAAATCCCTTGAGATGAGTATGTGTCCCTCTGAGCATGTTATCTTGCCATGTTTTCTGCAACTGTTAGTTAACATTGTTGTCTGTGGCTTCAAATGCCCTGGTTATTGCTATTGGTTCGGTATGCCCAGAGACTTGCCTTATTTTTCACTCAAGAGATTGTGGTACTGCTTCTTAGCTGCTAGTCCAGGCTAATTTAGGAATGGAGAAGGGAGAAGACAGATACATAGACGTCATCTGAGCCAAGGAAGGCAGGGAAAGTGGAAGTTGGAGACCTTGGCTGGGCAGTTGAAAGCTAGGGAATGTTTTTTGTTGTATGCCAGACCCAAGCTTATTCCTCCTTTTTCATTTGCTGAATGTTCTATAATGATGATGATATAGTCAGGATCTGCTATTACTTACTTACCTAGAGAATTTCTTCTTTCAATCCCATTCTGAGTGTATTTCCTGACAGAGATGAAAAAAGGACCAGAAAGCGGAGCTTGTCCCCTTGCTGCTCCTGGAAATTTAGGGGAGTCAAATCCAGACAGTAACACCAGCAATGGAGCTTCAGCGAAAGAGAAAGAGAAAGACATGCTTTCCTCTTCCAGAGAACTGGAAAACATACAGCTGAAACCCAGCAAAGAAACATCCAGAAAAAAACTCTGTGGCTATTTAAATAAGCTGGGCATCAAGGGGCCGATCAAGACATGGAAGTCTCGCTGGTTCTTTTACGATGAAAACAAATGTCATTTACTATACTACAGAACTGCACAGGACATCAACCCTTTGGGGTCTATCGATCTCTCCAGTGCCAGCTTTGACTGCAAGGTGGAAAATGGGGAAGGGGTTTTTGAGATCAGAACACCAAGCAGAGTTTTTACTTTGAAGGTAAGGGACAGCATCTTATTGTGGGATCTGTTATGAAACATTCCCAATCAGGACAGACATATCTCTGCTAAGATACCTCAGCCTGAGTTTCATTTTAGTCCTCCCAGCCTGGACTGTTACCACTTGGACCTAAGTTACTTGCATTGTTTTGGCAAGACTGGGACTCCATTATCTGTGAGATGGCCGTTGTTTAAGAGAATAGAGTAAAAGCCAAACTGGGTGCTGAATTAAAATCATTGAGGAGTTCTGCAGTCCACATGTAATTTGCTGAACAGAAATGAGCTCCCCTGTCTAAAGTGGTTGCTCCAGCAGGAATCTTTGCTAGATTTTTATCTCTGTGAAAATAGCTATTAGGAAGCTTTGTGGGTGTTTCCTGGCTAAAATAATCATGACATTTCTGCTTAGCCTTGGAGCATAGTAAACCAAAATATGTTTAAAATGTCAGTGGTCCACTGAGATTCTGTTACTAAGGCCATGCTGAAGATTTACTATGTCCTCTCAAATCAGTGCTAGGACCAGAGGATATGTCATAGACTTGATACAGCTGGCCTTTATTTCAGCTGACTTGGGCAGTGAAGTGGTCGTCTGCCCTTCAGGATGTGTCTCATGCTGATGAGATTACTCCCTCACCTTCCTGTTTTGTGGTGTTAGGCAATCAGCAAACAGGCAATGATGTACTGGCTGCAGCAGCTACAAATGAGACGTTGGGAATATTGCAACGCTCAGAGCAGATTTCCTGTGGGCAGCTCCCAGCTTGTGAATGAACCCCTGGCTGACAGAACAAGTAGGTAACATGTATGTCAGCTTTCTTTTGCTTTTAGCCCCGCAGTGATGAATGGTGCTTCTCATCTGTAAGTGGGCAGAGGTTTTGGCCAGGTTTTTAAATGCAGGTGCCAACTGTCAATGCCTGGCTGACGTTTGGAACTTCTGGCCTTATTATGGATGAATGTGAATGGGCTGTCTTCTAATCCACAGCATGTGGTTGGAGATGCTCAGGTATCTTACGGTCATTAATTCCCTCCTGATTTTCCTCATGCGTGTGGAGTGTGCACATTTGGAATATCCCCTTCCTCTTGGAAGGCTTGTGAAATTTACAGCAAGGAAGTGGGTTTTTTTTAATGGTGATGGGAGGAAGATGTGCGTTCCTAGCAGTGGGACTATATAGGCTGGTGGTGGATCAGGGGAGGGGAAAAGCAGGGTGTCCACCTGTTAAGTTGTGACTAGATGCACATTTTGCTTGAAACAAATAACTCCCTCCCTGCACTCCCTCCCTACCCTCCCAGTAAGTGTCCGCTCTAAAACGTTCTGGGTTCCTTGGCATTTTGCTACAGCAGGCAATAATTTGATAACAAACTGTGTTTGTGGAGAGTTATCTGCACATTAAAACTACCAAGTACTCTTTGGGATGGGGGAAAAGAACAGCAACAGCTCCTTTCCTTATTTCTTTAGGGAATTGAAGTTTGATTGTTTAGGTTTAGTCATTCTCATATAAAAACGGTTGAAGTCACTTGGTTGTCCTTGAATAGATGACTCCATTTGTACATGGAACCTTCTGTAATTTGACCTAAAACTAAGGAAACCAGCTCTGCTGACTTCGTTCCACCTGGCTGGTTGAACATGGAGTGTATACCTGTGGTAGAATGTTTTGCCTCTCAAGTTACATGAAGAAGTCAAAGTCCAATGAAATTCTGTCTTGCTCACTTGCTTCTGTGTCCTGGTTTGTTTTTACTTAGATGTTGTTGACAATGAAGACTTTCTGCCTCCGGTGAAAACACCAACAGAAGCAGTGGGTTTAAAGGCAGCGTCTTTGCCTGCACCCCAAACATCTACTGCTTTGCAGAACATCTCCCTTAAGCACCCTTGGACAGAGATACAGTAAGTGCCTGAGGAGAGGCTGACATGCTGGCCTGCCACTTTGTGTCTTCCTTGCCTCTCGCTTATTGTGTGAAATAAGACTCTTGCCTACAGGGAAGAACCATGAAGCAGGTTTTTGAGGGATATTCCAGGTGAAAGTAAACTTCCTGCCAGAGGGTCTTTCGCTTTCCCCTGTTCCAATGCATTCATGTCATTTAGCACTCTTAGCCAAGATCCTGGTGGTAAACCTAGGGTTTAGTTAATCTTTCTTCAGTGTTCTAGTGGTTTGCGTGCCCACTGTGATGCACCTGCACATAGGTCTTGGAAGGGCACATGGGCAGGTTGAGCTGTACTCTGTAGGCTGGTGGTAGAAGCTCATTAGCACTTCCCAGTGGTTTCTAATGAATGTAGTGCACTGTCTAAAGTAGGAACTCCAAGCAAAAGGTGCTTGAGTCTATAACATGCTCCGACACTGCACAGCTTGCTACTCCCTGCTGAGTTTCAAGTATGTGAATATTCCTGCTGCCTACAATGGTGTTGCTCTCTGCAGTTGCAATGTGTAGCTCCATCAGGGCTACAAGTTATAACTTTGGGCAGTTACACTTGCACAAAGACAACCTCCATCAGTATCTGCTTAAGTGTGTCCTAGTCACTTATTTACATATAACCAAAAATGTGTAAGTGGCCACAGGTGGGCTAAATAGCCTGGCACCTGCCAAATGTTTTTGATGGGGAGATTGACTATAGTTTTTTACGACCACTACTGTGGCTACAATCTGATGCCCATAGGAAGAAAGATCTCTCCATGGGACCAGAGACGATCAGTGAGCTGTACTGGTTTGCAGGCTATGCATTCTCTCCTCCTCACTTTGACTAAAATTTTTATGATCATATCTCCTCTCTCCTCCTCAGCCTCGCTTTTACTAGCTTGAATAACAATTGCTTCTTTTCAGCTTCAAATTGTATTATTCTCCTGGTTCTGTGAACATTTCTTCAGGCTCTGTCGCTATCGGGCTGGGTCTTCACGAGTGTAGCATGTCTGATTTCAGATAAGTTCATCAGATCTCTGAGCTGCTGCTGTCTCAAAGGAGAAATAACGTGCAGCATGAGGTAGAGAAAAGTAGGAAAGTTGCATTGAATGAGTGCCAACTGCAGACTACAGGGAATGAAGGTCTGCTGATCTTATGTGCCAGTATGTTCTTCCTGAGGTCAGAAACATCTGCTCCTCTGCTGTGGAGCCTTCCAGTAACAAGGCAAAAGGGAAACAATATCTAAATGCCAACTTCATTTATGGTTAGGAAGTAGGTGACACTGGGTCTTCTGTAGACCTCAGAACAAAGAGCTTGATATGTTTTAACTGATGAACCACGGAGGAGGAGAAAAGACTTGTATAGAGATAAGCAACTATGTCACTTTCTTGTATAGCTTTTACAGAAAATACTTGTGTGTTTGTGGTTCTGCATCATGCTGTAAAGTCATCTCTCAGTGCTTCTGGCAATATCTGATAGCAGCAGCTGTAACAAACTGGTTCTGAATCTGATTGCAGTTTTGTTCCTGAATATCTTTACAGTATCAAATTCCACTGAGTTTGTTGTGGCAAGGTTATTAAATGTGATTGACAGCACAAGACCTGTGGCTGCTTCAGATTCATAGATTCATAGATTTCTAGGTTGGAAAAAACCTTAGAGATCATCCAGTCCAACCGTCCCTAATCCCCCATTAAACCATATCCCTAAGTAGTTCATAGATTCATAGATTCATAGATTCATAGATTTCTAGGTTGGAAAAGACCTTAGAGATCATCGAGTCCAACCATCCCTAATCCCCATTAAACCATATCCTCAAGTAGCTCATCCACCCTATTCTTAAACACATCCAGGGATGGGGACTCAACCACCTCCCTGGGCAGCCTATTCCAGTGGCTGACAACCCTTTCAGAGAAGAAATACTTCCTGACATCCAACCTGAATCTCCCCTGACTAAGCTTATGCCCATTTCCTCTTGTTCTATCACCCATCACTAATGTAAAGAGCCCTTCCCCTACCTCCCCACCATCTTTTCTCAAGTATTTATAGGCCGTAATCAGGTCTCCCCTCAGCCTCCTCTTTTCCAGGCTAAACAGCCCCAACTCCCTCAGCCGCTCCTCATAAGTTTTATTTTCCAGCCCCTTGACCAGTTTAGTCGCCCTTCTTTGGACTCGCTCCAGGAGCTCAATATCTCTCTTAAAGCGAGGGGCCCAAAACTGGACACAATATTCCAGGTGCGGCCTCACCAGTGCCGAGTACAGGGGCAGGATCACTTCCCTGCTCCTGCTGGTCACACTGTTCTTGATACACGCCAGTATCCCATTGGCCTTTTTGGCCACCTGGTCACACTGCTGGCTCATATCAAGCCGGTAGTCAACCAACACCCCCAGGTCCTTCTCCGCCAGGCAGCTCTCCAGCCACTCCTCCCCGAGCCTATAGCGATGCTTGGGGTTTTTTATACCCCAAGTGAAGGACTCTGCACTTGGCCTTATTAAAGCTCATGCCACCCTTTTCACCCTTAAAGCTCATTCATCCACCCTTTTCTTAAACACATTCAGGGATGGGGACTCAACCACCTCCCTGGGCAGCCTATTCCAGTGGCTGACAACCCTTTCAGAGAAGAAATACTTTCTAACATCCAACCTGAATCTTCCCTGACTAAGCTTATACCCATTTCCTCTTGTTCTATCACCCATCACTAATGTAAAGAGCCCTTCCCCCACCTCCCCACCATCCCTTCTCAAGTATTTGTAGGCTGTAATCAGGTCTCCCCTCAGCCTCTTCTTCTCCAGGCTAAACAGCCCCAACTCCCTTAGCCGCTCTCCATAAGTTTTATTTTCCAGCCCCTTGACCAGTTTAGTCGCCCTTCTTCGGACCCGCTCCAGGAGCTCAATATCTCTCTTAAAGCGAGGGGCCCAAAACTGGACACAATATTCCAGGTGCGGCCTCACCAGTGCCGAGTACAGGGGCAGGATCACTTCCCTATTCCTGCTGGTCACACTGTTCTTGATACACGCCAGTATCCCATTGGCCTTTTTGGCCACCTGGGCACACTGCTGGCTCATATCCAGCCGGTAGTGAACCAACACCCCCAGGTCCTTCTCCGCCAGGCAGCTCTCCAGCCACTCTTCCCCAAGCCTATAGCGATGCTTGGGGTTTTTATACCCCAAGTGAAGGACTCTGCACTTGGCCTTATTAAAGCTTATGGCATTGGCCTCAGCCCAACGATCCAGTCTGTTCCAATCTGCGGGCCCGGGTTGGTTTTGGTCTGATAAATGCACGTGTCCCCGGAGGTCGGCGCTTGTGATCATTGTGGAAGTTTTGGCTGCGCTGTAGATAGCTGAGCTTTTCATAGCTGAGCTGGGGATTTCCACAGTGAGCTAAGGAAAGGGAGGGAGGCAGAGGAGGAAGAAGAAGAAGAGAGGGAGCAAGAGAGGGAGGGGGGGGAGGGAGAGAGGAATGTGACTGGTCTACTGTTACCTTTGATCCCTCTGTCCAGCCTGATGCGTTTATGTACAGGGCTCAAGCACATGAGGAAAGATCTCCAGCTAATTTACATTGCTGTGCTGGTACTGATTTTGTAACACCTTCCTGATTTACGCCAGTTACAAGGTTGCTCTCCTCAGATCCACCAGTGCTGTGAACAGCTCATTTTCTCACCATGTGAAGGAGATAGGTTTTGGGAGGAGAGGTGGGATATGAGGAGATGTAAGGTGTTGAATATTTTGAATATGAACTGACTGTGGTGATCTTGACTTCTATTCATTAGGCTGTCTTGATCTCTTCTTTTTTCAGAAACACTGTCTACAATATCTGTGGCTCCAAGCAACTCTGGGGGAACAATGGAAATGTCTTTAGCTTCAGTGAATTCCAGGAGCATCCTGAGAACCTGAATGAGGAGCAAGAGACAGAAGTGGAGGCAGGGTGTGCAGGTGCTTGTTACTGAGCTGTGTGAGCTGGTCTGAGTATGATGCCTTCTAGCAGAGAATCAGACTTAGCAGGAAAAGGAGGGACAGGATGACAAGTCATCATGGGACATGAAAACTCTATCACATTTTCTCAGGTCCCTTCCTGTGTTGTTGGCACAAGACTAACTCTTTTGGCTCTGCATCTTGTCTATCTCCTACCTCTAGAACCTTCTGCAGAGGCAAAACTATCATCCATGGTGCCAGCCCATACCAGTATTTCTTTGAGGTAGAAGTTAAATTGCTCAACAGTCATAGGCTAAGCTCAGCAACCCCACTGCATGCTTGGGAAGTTACCTCTCCACAATGGTAACTTGCACTTGCTGTGTGCAAGATAGATTGGTGGGGTGCAAGGTGGGTTAACAGGCACCATAAAATATCACAGCTTTTTTTATTCTGGGGCTACCTGTGGCTAATCCGTACCGTTTGTGCTTCAGCCCTGTGGATCCCAGCAGGTCAATTTTCTTTGTCCAGTATGACAGTCTTTGCTGAGCTGTTGTGAGTCTCTCCACAGCAGGACACTGGAGTCCATAGTAGCAACCCAATTCTGTGTAAATTAACCCTACTACCCTTCAGTTAAGGAGGAGATCCCAGAGGACGGAAGGACGGAGTCCAGGCTGAACTGGGTTAGGAAAGCCAAGTGGATGAACAGTGGCTTCCCAGGCTTGCCTGAAGAACTGTCCAGGGAGAGGAACCCTATGGATAAAGTGAGTGTCCTACAGCAACGGATCCTAACACTCACAGAGGAAGTCAAGTCACAGAAGGTGAGTGTGGTGAAGAGTCTGCTGCTTCTAAGGGCAGGGCCCTGAGGCTGGTCACAGGGACTCCCTTCTACCTTGGTGTTAGGCTGGGAAATGTTTAAGCAGTCACTCACTGGGGACCAGTTGAAGCTCCTGGTGTTAACCCTTTGTATATGCCTGATTGTGCCTCCTGGGCTGTCCTTCAGCCATTGCTAGGAAGTGCAGCTAGCAGATGGGCTGGAAAAGGGAGGTAAAACAAATTCAAGTGCTCTTTGCAGGTTTCGTGCTGATGCATCTCTGTTGCTTAGTGAATGCAGGAAGTACAGTCCTGAATATGTACAGTGACACTGGAAGGAATTGCCAGGCTGAGTCATGCTTTTAACAGCAGGTCATGCTTTTTGAACAGTGATCCACTGTTAAGAGGTGATTTGCCTGTAGAAGTCAGTGCATGGGTCACTGCAAGGGCTGTCTATCCTGAATGGTACTGTGCATCTTCACAAGCATGGAGCAATGCCAGGCTCTGCACTAATGATGCTGGTAGCACTTCCAGTGGAAGAGGCAAGAGAGCCAGGTCCCGTGGTGAGCAATCAGTTGCATCCTCGATTTGCTTTGTTAAATGGCTGATGTGGCAGAGCCTGAATCAACAGCGTGTTGCTGGGCAAGCTTTTGTGCTTTCATTTGGGATGGAGTGAGGGAGGACTCTGGCAGAAGGAAGGTTGAAATGGATACAGGAGTTTCCTTCTGGTAGCACAGATAGATGCAGACTGCATTGCATTATTTCCCTCCCTCTTATTTTACCACAACGCTGAACAGATCTCCAGCTTCTCTGGTCTCTGCTGGGCCTCTCAAGAAGGATGACTGTAGAAAGTCAAAATTCAGACAGTGTGAGCAGCAGCTTGTTTGTTAGCAATTCACCTAAAGTCAAGTCATCTGTCACCTGCTGCAGACACCTTTCAGGCACAGCGCTGAGGGCAGAGCTTCTCCACTGGGGAAACACTGTGATTTCAAGATTGTTGCATTCAGTTTTGCTTCTGAAAGCAGTCAGTTTCAAGATCTTGAGGACCTTTCACTGTTCACTCATTACTGGTTGGGTCTGTGCTGTCCATGCTGCCATTGCCCTGGGAAGCACTGTGATGTAATGACTTTGCATTCCCTTTTCAGGAGCTGGTTAAACTCCTCCACAAAGCTCTGGAGGCAGCCCAGCAGGAGAAGCGAGTATCTAGCATGTATCTCACTGCAGCAGAAGATAAGGACAGGCTGGAACTGGTGCGCCACAAAGTGAGACAAATTGCAGATCTCACCAGTCGACTGGAAGCTCTTGAGCAAGAAAAGAAGGAACTGGAGCAGATACTGACTCTGAGAGACAGCCACATCCAGGAACTCAAGGAGCATGTGCAGCTTCTGATGGAGAAGAACCATGCTAAACAGGAAGTCATCATGGCCTTGACGGAGCAGATGGCCCGAGAGGTCTCTGACCCCCTGCAAGAAGCCAGCACTATCACTGCAGCGGCATTGTATAAGCAGCAAGAGGAGATTGAGCACCTGAAGGTATGTGAGAAGGCACAGGTCATTTTTTGAGAGGGTCTCATTTCTGTGCCCTCTGGTTCAGTGGGAGGGTGTTCCTTGTGGGAAGCGCAGAGTATGTTTCTTCTACTTGCTTCATCTCCAAACCAGAAGCAGGCTGAAAGGGGCTCACCTGATACCAGTTGGGCACTCAAAAGCATCTGGATCAGTTTCAGCTTCAGCTCAGAGCCTGTTTTGTTTGACTTCATGTCACCATTCAGTGCCTGCCTCTTTCTTCGCTCTTCTTTTGTTTCACAGCTGCAGTCTCACTTGCTGCCTTCACTAGCTTTGTTCCTCTGTGTTTCCCTCTTGTAAACAGTTTCCCAATACATCCTGGTTCTCTCAAATCCAGCCTGTTGTATGTCACTATATGCACAGTTATAATGACCAGTTAGTGTGGGGTGGAGAATTGCCAAAAGAGACACTTACTGCACTGTGGGAGAGTGTTTGTTTTTGCTGTCAGCCATAGGGCTGAGACTTGTGTCAGGTTTTAAAAAAATAGAACAAAACACATACATTTTTCATATTATTTAGGTGCATCTTTAGCTTTATATCACCTGGATGTCTCTGTGTTTTCTAAGTATGTACATGCATTGCACTTCCCATTTTCAAGTGTCCTGTCTGACATGACACTCGTTGTGCCTTGATTTCCTTTGTAGGCGATATTTGTCCTGGGGAGTCCTGTCTTCTCAGAACACAAAAATTTTGAGATATTTTCTTGTCCTTAACACAATCACACACTTGAAGTCCCTGAACTGCGAGGGCATTCCAAGCCCCTCAAGAACTCTCCTTGTGTGACTGTTTTGCTTTGTGGCAGGATGATATTGATGCATACAGAACCCAGAACCAGTTTCTCAACTCAGAGATCCACCAGGTTACTCGACTCTGGACAAACGTTGCTGAGAATGAAAAAGCCCTTCTGATGAAGGTAAGGCAAAATGACTTTTTTTCCTTGGTGAGAGCTGTTACTAATTTCTTTCCAAAGTCATCACTGGAATGGGTTTTGGTCCAAAACACACCAGGAATAAGCTTTCTTCCCAACATATTTTTTTAGTGTGACTTTTTTTTCTGCTTTGTGTTGTTCACAAATTAGACATGATGATTTTCATTCTTCAATAGAAGTAAAATACCTGCAAACCTGAGTCTTCAGGATGCTGAAACCTAACCCAAATTTCTGCATTTCAGCTATGTTTTTGGATACAAATAAAAAACCAACACTATGTGTAGGGAATCAGAAAATTTTCCTGAGAGCTGGCAGGCTGACTCAAGCCTGGCTCCATCTAGCCTTGTTTTCTCTACTAGGCTTGGAACTGCCAGGTGGCAGCACTCTCAGGTCCTGCAGCTAGATTGGAGTTGTTCTGTTTTCTTAAGCTGTGTTTTTATTTCTAGTTTTGTAAGGGTGCGTAACCTGATTACTCTCAGACTTGTCTAATCCTGGCTTCTGATCCTGCGCCTGTTCCCCAGGCTGGTGGTGTGTGCTGGCATTTGTTCTGTGGGTTTTCTCTGGGTTTTACTTCCCTGGGTTTAAAGGTATGTCTCCACAGTCTTAGATTCTTTAACAGGGCAAAAAGCTGCTTCTCAAGTGTTATTGCCATTCTTACATCTGTTTGCTTTCTAGCCCTTTGCAACCCTGCCTACCCCCTAACTTACTGCCCTTCTCTGATCCTGGAACTGCCATAATCTTCAGAAAGGAAGTAATCAGACCAACATGTTCAATGTGAGGCAAAATGCTGATTATAGTGGTAGTATGACGGTATCCCATGCTCCTTTTTGTCCCCTCTATATGCAGCCTAGTTCTCTCTGTCGTTTCTCTTTTTTGTTTTCAACTGCTTCTTCCCACTGAGCAGGAGTCTTCACTGAGCTTCCTGTGAGACATTGGGTGAGTCTTGTCACCTGTGTGGCCTCAGTCCCCACTTGTGGAGTGGGGATAGCTGTCTCCATTCATTTTTTCTGCTTTGTGTGCCCAGGAGTATGGTGGTGGCAGGGACTGTCCTGCTATTTGAACTCAGTTGGGCTTCTTGTGCTTGAGAAATGTTGTGTACCAATGCCATTGGACAGGGGTTGCTGAGGGGCATGTGGTCACCTTGTCTGTGGTGGTACTGTGTATCATGAAAATGGTATGGTCCTACCTCAGTCTCAGGAGTGGTGTGTTTTGTCAGTATACAGCTCAATGTGGGATAGATAACTTGTCTGAGGGGCAGGAAAAAAGCCTGCAGAGAACTCAGCTGCAGTGGTGACTCTGTTTGCGTCATGAGTGAGGGTGGCTGGGATATGGCCATCCACTGTAGCTAAAGTAGGTGATGCTGTAGTAGCATCAGTAACTGTTTATTGACTGTTGCATGCTTGCTACTGCAGTTTGTGCTTGTTCATAGATCACGGTGATTCATTCATGGCTGCAGTTACACTGACTGTAGAAAACGGCTGGATGTGTTTTCTGGGGTTTTGCTGTTCAGGAGTCTTCACTTTATGTGCAGACCAGGCCAGTAAAGAGGAGTAGCAATGCAGGAAGAACCGTCAATGAGCCAGCTCATTTGTTTTTTGTTTCCCCATCAGTGTGCCTGCCTGCAAGCACGAAACTGCCAGATGGAGAGCAAGTACCTGACAGTCTTGCGGAAGCTGCAGGAGGCTGTGCCTGGCCTGCCCAGTTCCCATGCTGAGTTGGTGAGAAACCTCATCCAGGAAGCGCTCCAGTGGAATGGGAAGGAAGGAGCAGAAGAAGGTTTTAACCTGAACCCTGTAAGGTAGGAGGCAAGAGTATGGGGGAATTCAAACCCTTGTAGGAATCTGGCTGTGGAGGGGAATGCGCAGGCAAGAAAGATCCAAGGATGTTTCTATAGCAGGGACTTGGAGCCATGACCTAGGGGTGGAGGTTGAGGAGGCTGGGATAGTTTGGTGGTTTGGACACCATGAGTATCTGATAGCAGCATATCACTGTAGTTAGAAGTTAAAAGATGGTACAGCTAAACTTTTCTTGGCAGTGACAGACAGTATGGCAAATGACAACAGCCGTGATGTGCCTGGGAGGTACTGGACATGAGGATAAACTCCTTCTGTAGGAGAGGAGGCCACCTGGGAGGTGAGGGATCTCCATTCTTTGGGCTGGGTTTTCTAGTCCCAGCCATACAAAGCCACCATTGCTGTGTTCTATTGCTGGGAGCAACCATGTAGTGAAGAGGGGCTGAACTGGAGACCTCCAGAGAGCCTTGCCACCAGCGCTGCTGAGGTCTTTGCATTTGTGTTTATGCTTTCCTGCCCAGTTAGTGCCTCAGTTCTGTAGTAATTTCCATTTCATCTGTTTAGTCAGACTCGCAGGTTCTCCAAGTAGCTTTGGAGATGAGACTGGAGAGCTTGATCTCTCTGTCAAGAATATAATGATAACTTACAAGTATCCCAACCTGTGGACTGATGATGCAGAAACCCTGAACAAGCTCCAGATATTTTCCGATCAGTACGAGATTTGCATTGTGTACAGGGAGACAACAGAAGAGACTGTGGATCTCTGTTCTTTGGTCTGGTGCTCCAAAGCCTTTGCAGTCCCTTCCTACACAGCTGTCTCTGCATTTGACCATGGCAGGGAGGAGGTACACAGGTTGAGCTAGATATTTCCTTAGGGGCAGGGGAGCAGGCGAGGTGAGAGAGGTCTGATGAGGTTGGGCTGTAGCTCAGAGCAAAGTTACTCTTTAGGTTGTATGTGTGTGCCATTGCCACAGGCTCTTATTTATCTTCAAGGCTCTAAGACAGTGGGCATGGCAGACTCTCACATGCAGCTGCCAGAGAAGTGAAGGAGGAGTATGCGTGCTCCACCATGGGTGACAGGAATCCAGCAGCAGGCTGTAATTGGCATAACCCCAAGCACTGAGAGACCCTTGATGCAGGTATTAGCACTGTCCTTTGAACTAACCTCTGCCTTGTGTCCCTCCAGTGAGTTTGATGAGTATGGGTTTATGACTGTACCAGAGTATGAAGTTGAGGACTGGAAACTTCTGGCCAAAATCCAAGCCCTGGAAATAAAGTCCAACAACTTACGGAGCCAGGAAGTAGTGGAGAAGCCCCTTCGTGACAGGTGGAAGAGTGTTGGAGAGCTGAGCCCCTCTGCGGAGCTGAAGAGCCTGATCCGAAGTGGCATTCCAGTGGAGCATCGGCAACGGGTCTGGAGGTGGATTGTCAGCCAGCACTGCAGCCGTCTGCCTGACCACTACCAGCGGCTGTTACGGCAGAGCAAGAGCACCGAGCACCCTGCCTGCCGGCAGATTGAGCTTGACCTGCCCCGCACACTAACCAACAACAAACATTTTTCCTCTCCCACCTCCCAGCTCATCCCCAAGCTCCGGAGGGTGTTGCTGGCATTCTCCTGGCACAATCCTGCCATTGGGTACTGCCAGGGACTGAACAGGTGAGAAGCCAGGCATGCTGCTTCTTCATGGGATAGTACTGAGAAGGTGTAGATGCATCATCTAGGCTGTGATTCAAGCAACCCCAGGCTCCTACCTCCCTATAGTACTGTTCTGGCTCCAGGTATTTTCCTGCAGAATTCTGCATTTGGATGTCTTTTTTTCATCTAGTGTGGTTAGTGGGATGAAGCAAGCAGCAAGATTCGGCAACTATTCAGCATCTCCATAGTTACAGAATAGAAAGGAGCAGCTGTAGGAGGTAAAGTGAGGCAGTCCCAGAATAACAGTGTGAGGTTGGGGCTGAATTTCTAAGTCTTAACGTGCTCAGCAGAAGAACACCCTAGTGATTCCTCTTTTTGCTGAAAAGAGTTGGAGGAAATTTTGGGAAGTGTTAGAGATGGGAGAGTTGCAGCAAATTACATGAGGAGAGGCTAAGGAAACTGGAATTATTTTGGAGAAGAGAAGGTTCAGGTAATCTAAAAGCTTCTTTTGCTTCCCGAAGAAGGCTGTCGGAAAGATAAAACTAGACTTCTTAGAAGTGTGCCACCACGTAAAAGTGGCACGGGGCACTAACTGCAAGAAAGGAAATTCTGGTTGGACCTTTTCACATGAGGAAAGTCTGTGTAAGCTATTCCTGTTGGTTTTGGGTGTTCTTCAGAAAGACATTTTTCACTGTAGAGAGATCTTCATATTAGGTATCATCTTGCAGTCTGGCTGAAAGGATGTAAGTCAGAGCTGAAGCAGGTAAGGGCTGTGGAAGAATGTATGGGAAGGTGAACTATGTGACACAATATGCAGTATCTCTGAATGAGCTCTTTCTTGTATTGAAATAGCCAAAATCAGCACACTGCTAGCTTCAGCAGGTCTACAGAACATTCCATTAGCTGGGGAGTCTGGCTTTATCACACCAGTTCTGTATTTGATGCTTCCTGTTTGCTGACAGAGGCACATGGGAAAGAAAATCACAGCCCCGTAGTTCCTTCAGAAACCTGCAGAACAGATCACTTGCCTCTCTGACCAACTGTCCTGCCACGTTTGATGTTTTGGATGCCCATGGAGCTAGAGGCATGCCAAGAAGAATCTTGGATTCTCCAGTTCCTGTGCTGGCCTGTGTCTCCTCCTGCAGTGTTGCGTTGCCTCACCATGTCTTGTCCATCACAGATTGGCAGCTGTTGCCCTCCTGGTCCTGGAAGACGAAGAAAGTGCTTTCTGGTGCCTAGTCCATATTGTGGAGAACCTAATGCCAGCAGACTACTACAGTGACACACTGATAACATCGCAGGTAAGCTGAGCACTCACACATATGCTTGAACTCTGATACAGTGATTTAGAGTAAAGGTTTAAAAGTAAGCAGTCAACTTGCAGCATGTTTGATTTATCACAGGACAGTGATACCACCTTGCAATCCCTTCCATTGCAGAGATGTTGTAGACTTGAGAGTACAAAGTTGTTACACCCACAGGAGCAGCAAAATTGATCCCCAGCACTAGGAAATTGGGCACCACTTGTGAGTAATCACTTCAAGGTCAGGTTAGTCAGAAGGAAGGTGCCTATTAATTGCACAGTTACTTATTTTAAGGAGGGCCTGGTAGAGGCCTCTGACATGAGCATACTCTGACATGTGTAGAACCAAGTACAATGAAGGCACCATTCTGCAGCCTTTCAGATGTTTCTTTGGGAACTGTGCCTTGTCTTTGGAGTGCTATGTGCAGATGGAAGAAAATACTGAGTTTTTTATATTCATTGTACTTACCTCAGTTCATGATCAAATACAGTGTTTGGTCTGGCTTTGGCGTTCTGTTGTTCTGTGAGTAACTTGCCCTCCTGGTTCAAAGTCACCAGAGTTCAAGGTTTTCAAGGTGTGTTGTCTTGTATCAGGTATGCTGTGTCCTCCCAGGCAGACACAGAGCCCAGATAAATCCCATATAGTTTAATGAAATTGCAACTATGTGCCCACAGCACCCACACCCAGCAGTGTCCAGTCTCGTGAGCCTGGCCATGACCTTGGTGTCTTTACTGTGTGTGGTCCTTTCAAGAGAGAACAGGGTTGTATCTGTGGGCCCACAATAGCTGAGGCTACAAGTGTCAGTATCTGAGAGTTGCCAGTTGTACCACTGAATTGATTGACTAATTTTTACAGGGACAGTGGTGTACTGGTGGAGAGGCCAACCCACAGACTGGGGGAGCAGCCAAATCACTGTGCAGATAGCAAAATGTCTATCTGGAGCAGGTATTGTTAGCTGTGAGATTCAATAGGCAGTGCTCGATACTTGACAAGTAGTGATTGACAGGGCAAACATGGCAGACTCAAAACAGAAGCTCTTCTGCATTTGGTGAGAAAAGACTGTCAGCTGAGGGACCCTTTTTTAGATTTCTTGACCTCATGGTTGGTCTCTGAAAGTCTAGTCAAACCCATGTGAAGGGGAAGGTCTAGAGTGATGCTTTGTGGGTTGGCTTGATAAAATGAAAGCTCTGAGGTGGCTGGAAAACTTAAGGTTTAGCTCTTGCAGATTTTGAAGACCAAGCATATCACCTCGTCTGGTTTGTACCACTGTGCCACAGCTAAGTAGGCTGACACAGCTAGGGCAGTAGTATGATATGGCATAGGGAAAGACCTAACCAATGATCTTGCTCCTTAGCACTTCCCCTCATGAAACCACGTCTTCCCTGAGGTGAAGCCTTTATAAACCTGAGTTAACAATCTCACCAACTGCCTTTCTCATGTCTTGGCTCATGCAACCAGCAGCAGAGCACGGAGTACTTAGTCTACAAAGAGAAGCTAAGTGAGAAGACCAGGTCCTGCTTGCGAAGTCAGAGGGATTCTAGGTGTTTGTTCTGTTGGGCCATGTGCGGTCATTCAGACCTGGGCAGGTTTTAATCCTCAGCATTCAATTGGATGTTCATGTCATCACAGAAAATCTCAAAAAGCCCAATGTGGGAAGATGTGGCAGCATTTTCCCTCTTTGCTTTGAGGTTGGGAGGGAATATGATCATCTGAGTGAGAAGAATATATATATCTCTGCTTATATCTTGGCCTTGTTTCAACTCCACAGCTTGCACCCGGTATAGCATAGAAGTACACTGCTCAGTAATTTTGAAGGATTGGGAGACAAAGGATGTTCTCTTCCTAGAGTGTGGTTAGGCTGGAAAGCAGGAGCAGTGATTACCATGGCATGCGTGGGCCACTGTCCTGTTGCATTGCTGCTCTCCTCCAGCACCAGGACTGCTCTTGATTAGGACTTTATTGTTTTCTTTTTTGGTCAACTTTAGGTAGATCAGAGAGTCTTCAAAGACTTCCTGTCAGAGAAGCTGCCTCGCCTCATGGCTCATTTTGAGCAGTATCGGATTGATGTCTCGCTCATCACCTTCAATTGGTTTCTGGTGGCCTTTGTGGACAGCCTGGTCAGCGACATCCTCCTGCGAGTGTGGGATGCCTTCCTGTACGAGGGAACTAAGGTGCAACTCTCAGTCTAGGCCTTCCTCCCATCTGCACCGCCTCTGTGACGTGATGGCAGGGCAATGGACATACATGTGTCAGAGATGTGGGGCTGAGCCTCTTGTCCTGTCTTGCCTGTTTGGTGGGGTGCCTCGATGCGTCCCAGACTCTGTGTGTCTGAGTACTTGCTGCTGGTAGGAAGACCTAGTTCCTCATACTGTGCACAGTATCCCTGGCACTTTTTAGCAGGCAGTCCTGCTATGAAACAGCTCTCTAATAGCCCATGGTGTCCTCTGCTCTGTGACCTGGACACAACTGGGTATGACAGATACAGGGAGCAGAAGATGGGCAGAGAGTACTTCTGAAAACGTGAGTCTTGCATTGGCCCTGTGCTTAGGGAGAACTGGAGAACTCTTACGAAATCCCTGCAGGGTCATTTTGGAGTACCTGGTATGCTCTGAGGTTGTAAATTGGCTTACAGAGGGTCATTCTCTTGGGATTAGCTCCATGCTTCTTTAGGCCTGCCCTAACGCAGCCTGTTGAGAGCAGGAGAAGCCTAGTGTCCAGCCTGTACTGCAGTGCTGTGTGCCTCACCCCATGTTTTACACCAGGAGGGCCTGGTCCTTCAACTGCCTAAAAGTTTGTCAACTCAAATACCTTTCAACCCTCCAGGTGATTTTCCGCTATGCTCTTGCAATTTTTAAATACAATGAGGAGGAAATCCTAAGAATTCATGACAGTGTGGAGATCTACCAGTACCTACGCTTTTTCACGAGGATGATCACGGATGGCAGGTAGGACTATGCGTTTTAGACAACTTCCTATCTGGGTTAGTACTTGCTTGCCTGTAGGTCAGCCTAAAAAGAGTTGTGACCAGTCTGCTAAGAGTGATGCATGCGCATTGGCAGGTCCATGGGACGTGGATCAGTTTGTTTCTTTTTGACTTTCCCTTCATGGTGTTACTTAAAGTCTCTTTGGCTCGAGCAAAGGCATGCCATAGCAGAGCAGGCCACAGGGTCTGGACCAGACTCCTTTTTGCAGCCGCTGGAACTTGTGTTGCCACTTGCTGGGTTTCTCTCAGCTGTAGTTGGGCTATTTGGGAACACAGCACCACTCACAACCTTTAATGGCAACATGTGTCTGAGAGGAAGATTTCTGTGATCAGAAGAGCTCAGTGTTGGGAATGTTCCTCCCCCAGAGGCCATCAGAATTGGCATCTGATCCACTGTCTCCTGACTGGTGGCTGCACACTGGGGCCTTAAAAGGTGGTGTGGTGTAAGGCTGTTTAAAACATTGCTTGAGTTGGTGTTTGTGTGAGGAGGAGTTGCCTGTGATTCCTTTAAGACTTTGCTGCTTGGTGACTTTTGAGCTCAGAGAGCTGGAATCTGAGGCCTTACTCTTTGCCTGCCCCAGGATGCACTTGGCATATCTGTTACCATCAGTTACCAGTCAGTAAATTGGTTCAGCTGCCCTGTCTTTTCCATTGTAGGAAGCTGATGAACATTGCCTTCAATGACTTGAACCCCTTTCCCATGAAACTGCTGAGGAACCGGCGGACGATGCACAGAGAAGAGCTGGAGGCAGAACTGTGTGAGCTGGAGCAGATCAAGGCAGCCTATGTAAAAGAGAGAGCAGAGCAGGGGCCTCAGGACCTGAAGGAGGTTGTTAGTGAAGAGGAAGAAGAGATTTGACAAAACCAGAGTTCCTCATCACTTCCCTTCCACCTTGCAGAGGGTCTTCAGTAGTAACTGTCTGTAAGAGATGGAGCAGAGGAGGAAGGGTGGTCACAGCAGGAGTTTGTCTGCCCAAGGAAGCAAGGCTGTAGGGGACCAAGCCAGACTTTGTAATGGAGTGGAAGGTGTCAAAGGAGTTTTATCCTCTTCTGTATTTCTCTCCCTTCAGCCCACCCCGTGCTATACAGTTCAGGATTACAGATGAAGGTCCGTAGGAAATATCAGTTGTAGTACCATGACAGAGGTTGACATGGTGCAAAAGACCCAGCCAGGAAGGGCTTTTCTACCTTTTCTGATGGAGACTTGAAAGAGTTCTTTTATGTACAAATAAAATCACTGCAAATAATGAACTGAGAGCATCCCTCTTTGGTACCTAAAGCTTCTGAATTTGTTAGGAA
Source organism: Tauraco erythrolophus (assembly GCF_009769465.1). NCBI lineage: Eukaryota > Metazoa > Chordata > Aves > Musophagiformes > Musophagidae > Tauraco > Tauraco erythrolophus. The sequence continues at coordinate 50,082,885 of NC_141496.1, read as the reverse complement.
GGAAACCTGCTCTTTGAAGGCATGGTGCCTTCAGTGGCTAGCGTGCCAGGAGAGCGTGTGTTTAACATTGCAGTTACTGAGTCATGACACTGTGTCCAGGTGAGTGCTGGTCCTGGGCAAGTCCTGGGAGCTGGCGGACATCTTTCCGTGGCACTCAGGTTGGGACAAGTGAAATGGGCTGTGAGAGAGCCGAATTGGCTCTCCAGTTTATTTTGGTTCCTGTGGAAGTCCATGGGAGCACAAGGTGTGTCTCCCTGCCTGGCTGGGAAATGCTAGGAGCTACCTCTCTTTGTTTATCTTTGAGCAGAGCCATCTGTGGGTTGGCCTGACCCTGGTAGCACTGTGCATTCCAGAGGTGAGTTTGCTCCGTAGAAGAGCTCTCTTCTCAGTGTGAGAAAACAGCTGCAGCCTGGCTGCGGGCAGGGCCTAATATTATGGAGACTTTGACTGCTGGGGAATTCTGGGTCTTCTGATTGCCTCACACTTGGCCAGGATGAGTGTGTGGCTGTCTCTCTCTGCCTCACAGAGAGCCTCCTCCGTTGCCAGGTTTCTATGTTGATATCCCTATCTCTGACTCCCATTTAAAATGGGAGGGAGGAGGTCTTTTCTGTAGGAGTTTCCATTATTGAAGGTGTTTGAGCCATGGAATATGACACTCTGGGGTGAACCTGCAAACAACTTGGACTCAGTGACAAAAGATCATAGAATGATGGAATGGTTAGGGTTGAAAGGGACCTCAAAGATCATCTAGTTCCAGACCCTCCACTACACCAGGTTGCTCAAAGCCTCGTCCAACCTGGGCTTGAACACTTCCAGGGATGGGGCGTCCTCAACTTCTCTGGGCAACCTGTTCCAGTGCCTCACCACGCTCAGAGTAAAGAATTTCTTCCTTATATCTAATCTAAATCTCCCCTCTTTCAGTTTAAAGCCATTGCCCCTTGTCCTATCACTACAAGCCCTTGTAAAAAGTCCCTCCCCAGCTTTCCTGTAGGCCCCCTTTAAGTACTGGAAAGCTGCTATAAGATCACCCCGGAGCCTTCTCTTCTCCAGGCTGAACAGCCCCAACTCTCTCAGCCTGTCTTCATAGCAGAGGTGCTCCAGCCCTCGGATCATCTTTGTGGCCCTCCTCTGGACTTGCTCCAGCAGCTCCATGTCCTTCTTGTGTTGGGGACTCCAGAGCTGAACACAGTATTCCAGGTGGGGTCTCACGAGAGCAGAGTAGAGGAGCAGAATCGCCTCCCTTGACCTGCTGGTCGTATGGATTCTTTTGATGCAGCCCAGAATACGGTTGGCTTTCTGTGCTGCCAGTGCACATTGCCGGCTCATGTTGAGCTTCTCATCCACCAGCACTCTCAAGTCCTTTTCCTCAGGGCTGCTCTCAATCCATTCTCCGCACAGCCTGTACTTGTGCTTGGGATTGCCCCGACCCATGTGCAGGACCTTGCACTTGGCCTTGTTGAACTTCATGAGGTTCTCACAGGCCCACCTCTGAGATAGCTTGATTTTCTTCTGAAAAAAACAGTAATTTCCCCTGAACCGAGGATCTGGCCTCCATGGGCCAGCGCACAGAGATGTCCTGCCTACCTCTGGCGATGAAGCCTGATAGCTTTCTCCTCTGCCTTCCAGGACTGATGCCCTGCCTGTGCAGCTCAGTCCTCCACAGACCCAGGATAAGTCAAGTGCTTCAGATAAATACAGCTTGTTTTCCCTAACATGGTGCTAGATCCTGCTGCCCCACTTTTCCTGCTGAGCGGTGCTTTATTCCAGGTGAGCCTGCAGTGCTGGCACTGACAGCGTGCAGCAGACCCTGCTGGAAGGGTGGATTCTGCCCTATGTTTTTAGACTGACCTGGAACACAAGCCCATGCAGTGGCTGATACCTCCTTTAAACCTCTTGGGATAAAGCCATCAGTGCTTACAGAGGAAGGGAAAAGGAGCATTCATAGCCTGTGCTCTTCTCAGCCACGTGGGCCGTAGCCAAGATCACAGGCCCTAGTGAAAACAGTACCAGCCTCTGGTACTGAGGCACATGGTCTGTGGTACACGTGAGGCACATGGTCTGCCTCAGCTCTGCCTTAGGCACAACTGGACACATCTGCCAGTTTCAAAGAATTACACAAGTCTGAGCTGGGAGAGAGCTGTGGAGGCCAACCACACAGTATGGAAGTAATCAAAGTGGAAACGAGGTTTTGTGAAAAGTGGGTAGATGGGCAAGAGTGAGACAGATCCCCTGCATGTCACTGATTGCTGCACACACTGAGAAAGTGCGGGATGAGAAGAAAACATAGCTGGAGTCTTAACCACAATATCTCAAATAAATGCACTGGTTTTAAAATGATGCCACCTAGCTAGAGAAGCCCAAAAGGCAGAAGGTTTTTCTTTACAGATGATATTGCTAATATAATTTATTCATACCATTATGTGCATGGATGAACAAATACAGATTTTTTGCTACTGTGACGGACTTCTGAAAGGCATTGTCTTTTAATCAAGATCATGGAAATTAGAAGATACTTACAATTGTATTTTTCCTAGACCCTTTTGCAACAGCTTAAAAATCTTTTCTTCCATCTTCTCTTATGTTTTTTAAAAAAGGCATTTGAAAGATTATTAGTAGACCAAACTATAGCCTGACGTAAGTATATAAACGAACATTGGTCTGTGTGGTATACAATGACCTGTTAAAAAATAAACTTTTCTGAAGAAGACATAATGACCAAGCTGTTGTCCCTGATGGGAAATTCTGAAAATGGCTTTTTAATTGAAATCAGATGGGAAGGACATCTCAGGGCTGTTAGAAGTTTCTCTTAGAATCATAGAATCATAGAATGGTTAGGGTTGGAAGGGACCTCAAAGATGATCTAGTTCCAACCCCCCTGCCATGGGCAGGGAAACCCTCCACTACACCAGGTTGCCCAAAGCCTCATCCAACCTGGCCTTGAACACTTCCAGGAATGGGGCATCTACAACTTCTCTGGGCAACCTGTTCCAGTGCCTCAGCACCCTCAGAGTGAAGAATTTCTTCCTTATATCTAATCTAAATCTGCCCTCTTTCAGTTTAAATCCATTGCCCCTTGTCCTATCACTACATGCCCTTGTAAAATGTCCCTCTCCAGCTTTCCTGTAGGCCCCCTTTAAGTACTGGAAGGCTGCAATAAGATCACCCCAGAGCCTTCTCTTCTCCAGGCTGAACAGCCTCAACTCTCTCAGCCTGTCTTCACAGGAAGGGTGCTCCAGCCCTTGGATCATCTTTGTGGCCCTCCTCTGGACCCGCTTCAGCAGCTCCATGTCCTTCTTGTGTTGGAGACTCCAGAGCTGAATGTTCTGTCTTCGCCAGCTCTTGGTTTTGCATCATGTGTGCATTTACTGAGGACCATTTCGTGTGGTCGTGCCACCACCCAGTCACCTGTAGTCTTTCTTTACTAAAATGTGGTGGATGCAGGAACCTGCACCCTGGAGCCAAGCTAGCATGTCCTCATGGGACCTTCTCCCATTCTGCTCCACAAACTTTAGGGCTACTGAAAACACTAAACTCGTGTCACAAGATGGCAGCTGGGCCCAGAGGTTATTTTAGCCCTACACCAAGTCCCTTGGGCCTCTGCAAGACCTGCAGTGAGTATCAGTCAGTGCCGGGGGTGTTTCGAACAGAGGTTACCCCTTCATGAATTGCCCAAGGATAATTTGTCCTGCCACGGTTCACTGCTGTGGTTGGAAAACAGTTTGACCTGGTTGCACAGACCAGTAGCTCCCTCTGCCTGTGCTGGTGCCCCGTGGATAAAAAGGATGTCTTTCCACCCCAGAGTCAGCCTTTGTTGAGCTTTGCTGTACGCATAACACTACTTGCTAAATTAAGCCTTCTGTCCTAAAAAGGATGGTTTAGATTTTCTTTTTCCCCTCAAGAATGTGCAATTAATCTGTAGATCACCTTGTTGCAGGACTTTGGGCCCACCAAGAGTTTTTATGGTTCTGAGAGGACAAATTGGCGGAGGGTGACTAAACACACAGAAAGCCACTGCTGGCTCAGTAAGTCCCTGAGCTGCAAACAGATAAGAGGCTGAGAGGTTTCTATTCTTCAGCCCTTTTTGGCCCTTGGTGGCATTGGGCTGGAAGGATCTTTGGTCTGAACCACCATTATCCTTATAGGCTACAGCTAAGCCCTCACATGCACAAGTGCTAGTGCACAGCAAAGACACTTGATCCATTCCTTTATCCTGACATGCTGCCCCGGAAAGAGGCATTCCTGGGAAGGTGGTTTCTATATCGGGTTAATATTTATCCCAAGATTGAGCTTCTCATCCAGGGTGAAGGAGAGAGCTAAGGGATAAGGCTTTCCACATGAGAGGGAAGCAACAACACCCTGTAGCAGGAGCTGTCTCACAGTCCTGAGTTTCTCCTCCAGCTTGCAGGCTGAGCAACCTGGGGCTGGCTCTCGTCTTGTTTAAGAGCTCTCTTCAGTGGCCTAAGCCAAAGCTGGGACTTCTCCAGCATTTCTCAGTGCTAAGAGCTCCTCTATAGAACATTAGCTCTGTCTGGCCTTGGGATGTGCCAGGTTCAAGAAGACAAACTGCTTTCCCACGCCAATGCCGTAGTGGTGGAGCTGACATAATTTAATGCCCTCCGAGGTAATTTAACCCCTTTCCTGGAGTTCAGTGAGAGGCTGCGGGCTGCACCAAGATGCTGAATCCTGAGAATACTCCTGTGTGCTTCCTGCTCAGCCTCAAGGGCTCTCCAGAGCAGAAAATGGCACACCAGGTTAGTCGGTGGCAGAGGAGATACCATTAACCATGGCAAACACATTTGGGGTGGAGTCCCCTGTCCCGCTGCAGCCAGATGCTTGCTTTAGGCGCGTGGTGCACTACCATTGAGACAAAGTCCTCATTTCGTCTTGTTATTAACTGATGGATCCCTGCCAGGTGCCAAGTCTGGCTGGCTTTGAGATTCCAGCTGGCAGATCGGTATCTGCTCTGGCTTTAAGCTTAATTTTCATAAAATAGAACCTCCTTGGCACGTTCTGGTGTCAAGTAGGTAGGAAGCTTTGAGACTTGAGGCAACATCCAAGGTAAGTAAAATTAAATTTCAAGGTCCCTTGGGAGAAAATAGTACTCGGCCCAACATTAAAATCCCCTGCTGAAAATAATACTTTCATTTTTTCTTTTATAAAGTTATTCTGTCGGTACAAAAGTATTGTTTATGGCATCTTGCAGAGAGGAAAAGTTCCAAAGGGAAATACAAAACCAACCGATATTTGTTGCTTCATCTTCCGATAATTTAACATTTTTTAACGTGATAAAAGCTCTTGCACATTGAGCGGGAATGCTGATACTGCAGACTCTGAAAAGACTTCCAGTTTTGACACGGCCATTACAACGATGTTTTAAAGCAGTCCCCAAAGCTGGTGGGTGTTGCATGTGCCCAGCTTCCACCCTACCCCTGCGTGCCACCTGCCCCCATACATGTGGCACAGTCAGTGATCTTGAACTTGGCAGGGCTGGAAATAATTGCAGCAGGAGAGGTGAGAACTACGGAACTTCTTGTTAAATATTCTACTATTTGATATAACTAATTAGTGGCTTCCTCCAAGTGAATCCATCTGTTCTGGGTTGGGCCGGGAAAGGGTTAATTTTTTTTTTTTTCTTTTTCTTTTTTTTTTTTTTTTTTTCTTTTTCGCGGGAAGCTGAAAGGGACACGGTTCAGGCAGCTGACCCAGCCTGGCCAATGGCTATTCTATACCATGTGGCGTCATGCTCAGGGTATATATTGGGGGAGCAGCCGGGGGAGGGGTTCGCTTCGGTGATCGGGAGCGGGCGGTGCGTCGCGTTTCGCGGGCGGTCGGTTCGTATTGTTTTCGCGTTTATACGTTCAGAGTTGTTTACCCTGTTTTTTTTTTCCTTTTCCTGATATTGTTCTATTAAATCACCCTTATCCCAACCTACTGGTCTCGCCCCTCTCGTTCTGATTTTTCTCCTCCCATCCCGCCGGAGGGAGGAGTTGAGCGAGCGGCAGCGTGGTAGCTCAGCCGCCGACTGAGCTAAACGACGACACCATCCAAACTTGCCGTAGGCATGTCAGGCCCCTTGTCCTCAGCAGACTGGGATGAAGCAGAGTCCCACGTTTGCTGCAGCACCTCCTCCAGTGCAGGTGTACCGGGCTGTCCGCTGGTATAACACAGCCTTGGACTAAATCTGCTTGAGGATATTGCATCTGCAAACCAGTTGTGCCCTTCCTAGGATGGCAGAAAACTCTTTTCCTTCTGCCTCATCCACTTCTGCAACTGCTCCCTGGGAGGCAGGACCCAGCTCCCTGGGAGCTGCCCCCAGCAGGGTGAGAGGTGCTTTATGCCATAGCTGCACAGGTGCCATGAATACGGCCATGAGGATGTAGCTCCTGGAACACAGAGCAGGAGCAGCTGCAGCAGGCGCCGGCTCCGCTCTTCCCAGTGGCTTTCCACAGGTTTCAGTGGCGCACGTGCTTTCTGGCTGGCAGTGGGCCAGTGGTGGTGTGCAGTTGCGCTGCTGTCAGGCTCCCCTCTGTAATGAACTCTGCTGTCTGTGGTGGTAGCTTTCTGCTTTTCTTTAATTTGCACAGGCTGGTAATAGTTGTCCAGAGGTGACACTAGCCTGCCTCTGGCCCGATTTCTGGCACTTCAGAATGTGGGATGGCAGGGAATTACAGGGCACATTGCTCCAACTTTGATCCCAAAAGAAGGCACTAACAACAGTGTTTTCTTTGGGGCTGCTGGAGGCCCTTGACACAGCGGGACAAGTGTTGTGTGGGGGTACTCTTTGCCACAAGCCATCTCCGTGGGCGCAGGCTGTCAACAGCTGTTGCTCAGCCAGGCCCCATGCTGTTGGATGACCGGTTGACAAGACCCAAGAAAGCAGACAGAGTTCACCCCAGTCACCGAGGACACCCCAGTACAGACATCAGTTCCAGCCACGCAGTATTATACTGCAAAGGGGAACGGGCAGCGAAACCATTCACTTTGTCGGCCCATAAAACAGCTCAGAGGAACGGCACTTGCTCACTACTAGCATAGCCAGATGCCTACAGTGGACAGGGCTGCAGGCAGCAGTAGAAATGTTTCCCACCAATAACTTCAAAGACATCTTTGCCCCCCATCAGTCCTGCATGCCGTCTTCTACAGCTCGATCAGGGCTGGAGTACCGCATGTGTGAAAGGAAGCACTGGAGATCATCTGTGCATCAGCACCTGACCTGTCTTGTACTTCAAGCTGAAGATGTGAGCAGGTGCTGTGAGGGTCCTGAGGGGTTTCTGTACACAAGGGAGGTCCAGGACAGCTGCTGCACAAACGATCCGTGTCCACAGCTGGATTGCTTTCTGTGCACCAGTCATGGACTGTGCTTCTCAACAGCTGTGTATCTGCTCAGCTTCCGCAGTCTCCTGGGTTGTCCCAGCCTGGCATCTGGCAGCAAGGCATGGAGATCACTCTTGAGGACTGCTGGTTGCTTCTGAAATTCTACTCAACTCCTTCAAAGGATTTGGTGGGACTGCTCTTGTCAAGGGCCTGTTTTCCTTCCCCAAAAGGGCTTCAGCTGCCCTCAGGGACTGGCAGACTCCCATCTCACCACCACAGAACCAAAGCAGAGACACCTGACCAGCAGCATCTCACTGTGGAGGACACCCAATCCCCATGCCTTGTCAAACCCACTGGCTCAGCCTGGAGCTGCCGCTGCTACACACAGGCTGGTGGGACTAAAGCATGGAGATGAGCCAGCTGTCTCAGGCACTGTTCAGACAGGACCAGAGTGGTGTTAGCTGGGTGGGTGACCTGGCTAAGGAAATCTCCACTGCCCTTTGATCTTGGGCATTGCTATCTACTTGCCAAGTTCCTCATTCAGGCTACCAGTGGGCTGGTAGTGCTGCCAAGATACCAGCTAACCCCAAGGTCTGAGTGTGAGCTCTGCAGGCATGAGAAGCTTTCTAGAGCCGTTTGCCATCAGTGAAGGCCCTGCAGCTTTAGGCCCACGTGGACCGCTGTCTCTCCATCTGCCAGGGACTGCTGAGCTAGCCAGAGGCTGCCAGCTAAGGCTGCCAGGCTAATATGCTTTGCAGGAGTGTTTGCAGCGTCCAGGGTGCAGTGGCCAGTACATGGTGGTTGCACTGAGTATTTGGAAATGTGCAGCCACATCCTCAGCAGCTCTGTCAGCTAAGGCAAGGCCTGTGGGTACCCTCTGCAATGCACCTTCAGGCACGGGCCTGGGGGACTTCCCTGCAGGGGTGATGGTGATGTGGAACTGCGCTCACCGGCTAAGGCGGGCTGGATCTCCGAGCCCAGGGAAAGAAGATGTGCTTGAGCCCTTTGCTGTGGTTACAGAGGGGCTCTCCCCACGACAGCCGCAGAGCAAACTCCACGCTTCCCACGGCAGATCGCGCCTGGGGGTTGAGCACGCCCGCGCTGCCGGACCTCACCGGACCGGACCTTCCCGGGAAGGCGCTCCGGAGCTCTGCGGGCTCAGACTCCAGCATCAGGGGGCGGCGGGCGTCCCCCGAGCCCCGCCGGCATCTCCCGGCTGCGGGGCGCGGCGTGGGGGGCGGGCCGGGGCGGGGACCGCGGGCGGGCCGAGCCGGGCTGGGCTGGCACGGCGCGGCACGGCGCGGCGCGGCTCCCATGCTCACGCCCTGCGCGCTGCCGGACCCCCGCCGCCAGCGGCAAGGTATGAGACCGGGGGTGGTGGTGGGGGGTCGTGAGGCCGCGACACGCGCGGGCAGGGCCGGCCGGGGCACCTGCCACAGGCTGGTGGCCCGCGGAGGCCGGCGGTGCCGGGCAGCGGAGGAGCGGAGCGCCTGCCCTGCCCGTGCCGTGGGGTGCCGCAGACCCCGCCGGCCCCGCCCCGCTTTGTGCGGAGCGGGAGCCGCCGCCGCCGCCGCCAGCCGCAGCTGCGGGGGCACCGACGGCCGGGGGGTGCGGCGGCCGCCTGGTGCCGCGGGCCTCGGGCATCCCCCGGCGTGCGCGGCGGCAGCGGGAGCGGGGCTTCCCCGCTGGCCGCGGTCCGGGCAGCCGGTGCTGGTCGCGCCTTCCGCGGGCGTAATTCTCCCTCCCCGACAGCGCCCTGCCCTTGGGCTGTTCCTGCAGGTTACTGCAGGAGGGGTTTTCTGAGCGGAGCGCGACAGACCCGAGAGCCGGCCCTCGGTGGGAGCCTGCCGGCCCGGGGGGTCTGCAGCGGGCCGGGCTCCGCTCCGAGGTGCGTGGCCGGTGCACGGAGCAACAGGGCTTCTTGCCGACTTGAGGCAGGTGGGAGTCAGCATCGTGCCGCCTGCCCGGGAAGGCTGCGCCTCTTCCTGCCAGCCCTGCCTGCTGGTGCAAGGGGTGGCACGGTTTGGCATCTGTGTAACTTGGCTTGTGACACAGAGTAGAAGCCTCATCCACGGCTCTGTGTGTGGGTGTGAGCGGTTGAATTTGGCACCTTTGTGCTGGAGTCGTGGGGATTTTGGGTGTTTGATGTCAGGGCAGGTCACGTCTTGCACAGAGCACGGTGACAATCATATAAATGACATCTGGGCCGTGCTCTCTGGCAGCAGGGTCTCCTGGTGCCGGTTCCCTGTTCCTTGAATGGGTCTTACTCAGCTTTGGGGTATGGCTTCTTCCCGTGGGTCTGGCTTTGATGCCGCAGCTCTGTCAGGAGTGAAGGCAGGCGGTTGTGAAGGGATACGTAATGGTGACAGCACTTTGCAGACAAGTCCCTGGTGGCCTGGGGAGGCCAGTGATGTTCGGTGTCTTGCCAAACATCCATTGTTCACCCTGCAGGGAGTGGTACCCTCCTTGCCTTGCTCTGGAGTGTGGAAAAACAACCTTGCAGCATCCTGGCTGTTCCTCATCCCCTGTTCACTTGCTCCTCCTAAGAAGGCACCGTTTGCTGCAGTCCCTGTAAAGGGAATTGGCCTGGACAGGCTTAACCTCTTCTGGCCTCTTTGGCGCTAAAGGGAAGTGATTTCTGCAGGGCATTCGGAGAACACTTGGGGGGAGGCTGGATGTTGGTTGCCTTTTGAGCTTCTTGATGCATGTTCCCTGGTGAGTTAACAAAGGAGCAGCCTGTTTAGCCCTGCTGTTCCCTTTGTTCTCCCACTGGCTGTGCCCTCTTTGGAGAGCTCAGCTCTCTCCTGGGTTGATCAGAGATAGGGAGTGACTGATGGAGACACACAGGGAGTTCATGATCTGGTGTGAGCATTTCAGGAAACTCTAGAGCAAAGCTTTGAGAGGCGGGATATGGGAGAGCTAGCTGCTTCTTAGAGACGACAAGGCAAAAAGCAGGTATTTTCATCTGTGCTCATGTTGTTTGGTGAATTAGCATTATTGCAGAAAAGCTCTAGCTCCATCAGTGGGAAGTATTTCAAATTCATTCAATCCATTAGGCCGTAGCAACAAATCAAACCTCATCATCTCCATAGAGCTGCCATAGACCTGGGAAACATGAGGCCCAGGCACTGTAGATACTTGGACAAAGAGCCAGATAATTCTGCTCTGCCCCAAGCTTCTCCTGACCTCTCTTCCTCGGAGGCAAAGCAGCTCTGCAGGAGTGTGCTGGTTTTGGAAATCCAGGGGAAAAAGGGAGACCGCTGGCCTCTGTGCGCCAGCTGCATCAGCCTGACTGGCAGCACTGCTCACCTCTGTCCCATTGATCAGACTGGTTGCTGGCTCTGTGCAGCAGGTGGATTTCCCAGTAGCAGGCCAGGGTATCTCCAGATGTGGTGGGTTTCTCGCTCTCTTTTTCTCTCCTGGGTAATTTCTGCCTGGCTCTTGAGTATGTCTGTTTGTTCTCTCTGAGCATATTTCTTAGTCAGAATATGTCAGCAATGGATAATATTTTGAATGTTTCTGTGTCTGCTACATTTGTTAGTAGCTGGTTAATGAGTGGATTTTGGGTTGTCTGGTTCCGTTGCATGTTTCCATGAGTCTCTTCCTAGGTGGGTTGGCACTGGGCAGGCTGCTGGTCTCTGGAACCAGTTTGTGATGCCTGTGCAAGGGCAGTTCTCCCATGCCTGTGGGCTGTCAGCTTCCCGTGTTCTTGCCAGTGTGCAGGTGCTCAGGAGGCTGAGGGGGGAGCATGGCCGGGTCAAAGGGTCCACAAATCCCCTTATGATTTGAATTTAGATTTAGGATTGAGTGCTAAATTGGCCAATTAAATATTCCATATCATGCAATGTCATGCCCAGTATATAGATGAGGCCTGACTGGAAAGAAGGGCTTTTGGTCTTCTGGGGGCTCTGACTCTCAGACTCTTGGAGTACTCTCTCCCCCTCTCTCCCCCTCTCCTTCTCTCCTGCTCTCCCTCTCTCTCTCCCCCTCTCTTCTCTCTCCCCCCCGCCCCCCCCCCCCCCCCACCCCTTGGCGTCTCACCCATCTGGGTTTGCAGTGTTGGGACTTACCTGTTTTGGGATTGTTTGCTGGGATGGGAGAGGCGTTGGTCAGCGGGTGGTGAGCAATTACACTGTGCATCACTTGTTTGTATATATTATAATCATTATACATATATATATTCATGTATTATTTTATATTATTAAATTGTTCTTATCTCAACCCACAAGTCTCCTTCCCTTTTACCCTTTAATTGTCTTCCCCTTTCCCTGGGGATGGGAGAGGGTAAGCGAGTGGCTGTATGGTGTTTAGTTGCTGGCTGGGCTAAACCATAACATAGATTTTGCACATGACCTTGAAGGCTCCTCCTACACTGTTGTCAGTTCTCTGCCTCTCATGTTTTTGTATTCTTTGGCCCACAGCAGCTGCACAGCATGAAGCCTTCATCCCACTCTGGTGGGCCCTGATTTCCACAGCAGGGATTTCAATGGGGAAACTGTTGGAGGGCGGGTTGTGACAGGGTATGACAGAGATTTTTTGTGAAGACACAGAGTGGAGGGAGACTGTACCGCATCAGTTTCCTACCATCTGCTCCTGGTTGGTCCAAGGGGACCTAAGCAGAGTCCTGATCCTTAATGGCCAGACCCTGTCCTCCGCTCTCATAAATAAACCTTCTCCAAGAAAGTTTGTTTGAAGTCTTTGCTTCAATAAACCCCTCCCACCTTATCTGAATATTCCTATCTGCCAGTTATAAACAGCAGCAGTCTTTTTTGACAATAAAGTGGTAGCCAGTATTACAGTTGGCCAGTGGGCTGGTGTCTGGGTGGCTGCTGAGGAACTTGCTGTTAAACCTCCTGCTCAGACCCAAGGGGACCTGCGGACCCATCCCTGGTGAGGCTGGACAGTAGCTGCTCTTTGAAACAGCGGAGGCTGACTGCCTCTTGATGCACAACAGGGCCACAGATGGTCTGGAGCCTTGCTCCCATGTCAAGAAGACACCGGAGCGATGATGCAGTGAGGTGTTTCACATGTAGCCATTACCTGGCTTCTCTTAAGTGCACGGTAAGCTGCTCTGGCTGCAGCGAGCTGATGGAGGCAAGCAGCCCACAGCATATAGCAATTACGCTGACGCGCCTTCTGCCTCTCCGCAGGAGAAACAGGAAAGACCTTTAGATCATCCAGGAAGCTGTATGGGCTGAGGGGAGTTTGACACTCACAGGCTCATACTGGCTTCCAAATAGAAGCCAGGCTGGCCTAGTATTTCCAGGGATTTCCCCTCTGCGGTATTACAGGCTTGCCAGCAATTCTGTTTTGAAAATACACCCTGCAGGGCTCTATTAGGGTAATGCTGATGTTTACTATTTCCAAAGCACTTTCAAATTTACAAATAGGACTTTCTGACCCTCAGCCAAGCAAAGCCCTTTCTAAAGCTTGGAGACGAGATGTGCCACTGCCCATGGTAGGACCAATGACGGTGTGCAGCTCCAAGTCTTCTTCTCTCTTCCTCTGTTGACCTGTTCTCTCTGCTGTGTTCCACCCGGTTTCACAGCTGGAAGAGCTCTGTGTTTCAGTTTTAGTCTGAGACTTGCTCTAAGAAGAACGTTGACAGCACACTGATGTTTGTAGTTGGCACTGAGGTCTCAAGGACTTTTCAGCTTCCTGTGTTCTTGCCAGTGTGCAGAAACACAACAGGATAGCAGGGAGCATGGCCGGTACAAAGGGTCCACAACTCTCCCTATGATTTGTACTTAGATTTAGGATTGAGGCCAAACTAGCCGATGAAGTATTCCATATCATGTAGCATCGTGTCCAGTATAAAAATGAGAGTCAGCCAGAAAGAAGGGCTTTTGCTCTTCCGGAGCTCTCACTCTCAGGGTGCTCTGTCTCTCTCTCTCTCTATTTTTGGGCCTCTCGCTCATCTGGGATTGCGGTGTCGGGGCTTATCTGTTTCGGGATGATTAGTCTGGGACAGGACGGGCCTCGGTCAAGGGGTGGTGAGCAACTACACCGTACATCACTCGTTCGTATATGTTTATCATTGTACATATATGTATATATTCATATATTAGTAGTAGTAGTGTTAAATTGTTCTTATCTCAACCCACGAGTCTCTTTCCCTTTTCTCCTTTCATTCCCTTCCTCATTCCCGGGGGGTGCGGGAGGGTGAGCGTCCGGCTGTATGGAGTTCAGTTGCCGACTGGGCTAAACCACGACAACATTTTCCAGAGCAATGCTCAAAGTTTGGCCTCTCTCTCTCCCCTACTCTTTGGAGCATCCTTCTGGGCTCTGGTTTGTGCAAGAGTTTCTTTCCAGTCTGGTGAGTCGCTGTGCTCTTTATCTCTGTGCCAGGAAACACTGACATTTCTACCTGCAGAGAGGAGGTCGTCTGCACCGATTACTCTGTGCTGCCTCTCTCTCTCCGTGGGACAGAGTAACTGAGGAAAACAATAAGGAAGACAAAGCAGCAGAAACTCCCAGAATTTGCGATATTTTTATCACCAAGATTGAGACAAAGTCCTTGGAAATTGATTAGATAGCTTCCAGAAAAGCAGGAGAGGCCAAACTGTCTCGTTCTTCCTCCTGCAGCTCTGCTGTGTGGTTGAACAGGAGAGGAGGTAACGCTGGGGGAGAGCTCCTCCCAGGAAAAGATGGCTGGGCACGGCTCTCCAGGCCAGGGTTACACTCGTAAAGTGAATATGAGCCTTGTGGCTCTAGCTTGAACGAAAAGTAGAGCAGAGACAGTCAGAAAAAAGGTGCAGGCAGAAGCCAAGGCAAGTACTGGGCTTACTCCCAGGAATTAAACAATCCTTGCCCTATAGATACCATGATTTAAACTCTCCTTGCAGGGTGCCTTTGTAGAGGACTGAAGTCCTCCTTGGGAGCGTCAGAAAGCTCTGGATCCCATCCCAGGTTCTCTGGGAACCACAGGCAGGGTGCAAGGGAAGTGCTCAGTAAGCAACGGCCTCTTTCTCAGACATGGCCCTTGCCCTGAGCTGGGGTATGGGCTGATACAGCTGGGAAACGAGAGCACGTGCAAGCGCAGGACTGGGAGCAGTGGATCTCTCCTGAAGCTGCCTGTCCTACTCCAGCCTCCCCTGGGTCTCGTTTAGCTGGGAAACATTTGCACTTAGCACGTTTGCCTATCTGCCAAAAGGTCGCTTGAGGTGGTGCTGCCCCTGAATGCCACCCAGTGACATTGCCACACTGGCAATCTGCGCTGGATCCAGTGACAGGCTTTTCACCACCCTCTGTAGCACGATAGCTCTTCTCCCATCGGCTGTCTGTGGAGTTTTGCTTTCTGGGCTGTGGAAAGTTCAACTCTGCCAGTGTCCTTCAGTTCTCAGCCACCTTCTACATGGTTACGTGTGAGGTTATTTGAAAGCAGTTATTTAAACCAGTGTTTCGCAGCATTTGCCCTGAGCAAGAATACACAACTCTTGAAAAATACAAACCATATTGCCTTAGAAAAGCATAGCTACCATTTCGCCTGAACTGCTGGCACAGTTGCAGTGCTCCTTTCGAAGGAGTTCCCTTTGATGGGAACACTGTCTGGTAGCGTGAACAATGCCAGGAAGGACCAATCTTCCTTGTCGTCCTCTGGTTTCTTCCATTCTATCTGGCCCCTAAAAGAAGCCTGTGCTGGCAAGAACATCATGGGGTAATAGGCACAGAGAACCCAGACAGCTCTTTAATTGCAATAGACAAATAGGAGAAGTCAAAGGTTGTCTTGCTAACATCTACTTAAATGTAATTAGTTCACATTATTTTTCTCTGCCATTTTCTCTAATTTAATTTGAATACCAAAATACACACACAGAGGAACAACAACAAAATCAGAATAGCATTGCTTCAAGTTCCTGATTTCATAATAGTCAGCTCCCCCTACGTATAGAGGCTCTTTTCCTTACAGTCAGGGAGGATCAGAGTCTCTCTTCTGACCACTCCTGCTTGTAGTCATGGCTGTGGCTCATGTTTCTCCTTGCATTTGCAAAGGTCTTGATGTCAGTAACTGATGCCCGAAGTCTTAATTGAAAAGATTGATTTTGCTTATGATAGCCTGGCATCCGACAGCTTCCATAGAAATCAACAGGAGTTCGGTGTCTCACAGTTTTAAAAATAATAGCACTCATTTAAAAGCTTAATAGAGGTTGAATGGCTTGGCTTTATGGCCCCTTGCATGTATCCCACCATACATTAAGCCTTGTGCAGTAGCTATGGATGTGATGCGCTCTGTCAGGCAAATCAAGTCCTGGAGCAGAAAAACCCAACCCCTCACTAAGATTTTATCAGTAAAAGCTGAAGTGGAAAGTTGACACTTCTGTCTTTCTTGGCGTCTGGGTTGTGTTTTGGTGAACTCTTAGTTCCTGTGGAGTTGAAAAGATCAGAAGTCTCTGGTATATTTATAGATAATGGAATTCCTCAATCTGGCTGACAAACCAGAAGGAGAGCCAGTAGCTGGAAGCAGAAGTTACTATGTGGCAAAATAATAAGGCAGTGGTGTTTTTAGCAGCAAAGCGGAGGAATCGTGGGAAGAACTTCCTGGGATGATGCATTGCTAGAAACTTGAACAGGATGATCTTCTAAATAATGTCACTCAGTGCAGACAGCAGTGTTCTCTCGAAGTAGGTGACATCTCTCAGCCTGCCAGTAGCCAAACAGCAGCTGCCTGGCATCCTGCAGAGATTTCTTTCTCAGCTTGTCACCTCCAAAGCATCCCACCTCACCATTGTGGAGAGCACACACTCCTCTCTCCAAGCTCTCAGCATGCCTGCTGGGCTTTGCCTGTAGGGCCCCAAGGTGGTATTCTTGTTCCCCAACACGACAGCTAACCTGATTTCTGGTTTACAGCCACTGGAGAAATGACAACTTGAAGGCAGGAGTCCTCTGAGACACTTTGGACATTGACTGTAAGTGGAGATGGACTTCACTGACTGTGTTGGCTGAAGGTCTGGAGACGGAAGGGTAGGTGACCCATCCTCATGGAGGAAGAGCACTGTGTAGGACCAGTATCTGCCTCTGCGGCTGGCGTGTATTGACTGATGAGGTCACAGCTATTAGCTAGACAGGTGTTTAGCAGGATAGTTTGCTTGCCTGTAGTACGTCCACGTTTGGAGATTTTGAGAATTCAGCTGGACAAGGCCCTGAGAAACCTGGCCTGACTTAGAGGCTGACCCTGCTTTGACCAGGAGTTTGGGCTACCTTCAGAGGCCCCTTCCAGCCTAGACTTGCCTGTGATTCTGTGACGATAGTAGAAGTGAAAACTTGCTCATGATCTTAGGAACCAAAGTTCCAAGGAGTTAAACCAAGGAAACCCATAGCTAAAGTCCACCTGGAAAGTCTACCTTGGTCCCTACCACTCATGCTTCTTTCCCAGTGCTTATGCTGAGTGTTGAACTTCAATGAGTGGAGAGAATCTCTAACTTTCTGCTACAGCACATATATCTGCTTTATGGGTACGTCCACTGGACGGATGCAAAATATCAAAAGATGTCCTTGAGTATATTGTGGTCGCCCTTGAGGTTTCAAAAAACATTTCAATAAAGCTCATCTTGCTGGTAGCTTGAGGAATCTCTTACTCCTGAGAGCTTGGTTTTGGTGCCCAGCCCTTTGTGGGCTGTTATTGGAACAGGACTTCTTAAGCTTAATTGAGAGTAGATCTGTTTGATGTGTAAAGAAGGAACTGAAGTGACAATTTCTTTCTCTTCTCTTTCTTTCAATTTTGCAAAACCAGTGAAACCAGTGATTATCTTGTGTACAGTTTTGAGTTTTCCACTGTCTTGTCTATTCTTCCTTCTCTGACAGCATGACTTGCAACATGAACTTTTCTGTAGCTACATGACAGCTTGTGCCTTACATATAAAAAATATATGGTCATGTTTATACTCTAGTTTCTGCCTGTCTTGCAGTCAAGCTCAATTGTGGGGATTTGGAAGATTAATGGCATGGACACCATGTTGTGGCACTAGACGGGTTTCACACACCTTTCACTGTTGTGGGGTTCTGCTGCCACCAGTGCCACTGGCAGTTCAGGTAGATGATTTCATAGTGTCTTATTCTATAAGTCTGGAAATCTGCAAGTGTCTTGAACTCCTGCAGAAAGGCAAGTCTTCTCCAGGAAATTCAGATCTTTATTTTGAGCTGTTTCTAAAAATCTTTCCCTTTCTTTACTTTCATATCTACCTGTGTCATTGTCATACTTTCATATCACATCTGTTGTCCTTCCTGCGCCTGGAGTTCCTTGGCATCATGGGGCACCCAGAGTGTCATGTGGGGCAGTGGTGGCACTCACCTGCATCCCTCAAGCCTGCATGGGGACCACTCTGTGGGACTCTATGATTCTATGACTGTTCCCACTGGCTGTCATCTCTGGCTGAGCGAGAGCTGGGACCATGGCCTTGGCTCTCCTCTGAGCAATGTGCAGAAGTTTCCTGGAGCCAGACTTCCTCTGGTACTGAAAAGCCCTAGGTGCAGATGTAATTTCAGGAATGCGTATAAGATAAGATAACTAGAGAAAACTGCATATTCAGCCAGGTGCAGTGTGGCCCAGCGTGTCCTACCCAGTGCTTTTCTTCTCACTCTTCTTTACACAGACAGTCTTTGTTTTTGCTGCCTAAGGCATGGGAATTGCATCCAAAGCTGCCTGGCCTGTGTTATGTCATGAGTTCAAATGCTGCTTTAATTCACAGCTGGACTTCAAGGGCTGTGCTACCTTTTTATTTTTATTTTTTCTCCTTTCCACTGGCATTGAGAAAAGATCAAATACTGTCTGGATACACCCACAGTGCAGCTGTGTCTTGAATGCCTTACGCGATGCTAGCTTTCTGCAGCTCGTTGAGGACCTGGTAGTGCAGAAGAGAAGGCAGAGATGGACAACAGTTTAGCTTGGAAAAAAGTATGCTTGAAAAGGGATATGACATATGGCCTTTGACATATGGTAGGGTGATGGGATGGAGAGTTTGGATAGGGAGTGATTGTTCCTCTGTTTATCACTGCCCAGAAACTACAGATAAACGGTGGAACTCACTGACACAGAATGTTGGGGATGTGGTTCAAGACAAGCCATTAGATGAATCTGCAGACGGAAAATCCATTAGGACTGGCTAAACAGACAGATAAGCCTTTGGCTCAAAAGGTCCGTGAGGCACAGATGCCCACAGCTGACTCAAAGGCAGAGAAAAAGATCAGCTTGTCAGCATGGATATCAGCTGTGCTGGAGATACAGGCTGGCATGGACAGTAGCAGTGGTGGAGGGAGAGAGAGCGAGCCTGCGGCGGGGAGCTCCGCTGGGATGAGGAGGCTCTGCCAGGGGTGCTCCCCAGCTGAAAGGGTTGGAGAGAGGGGTGGTGCAGAAGGACAGAGCTGGAAGACGATCAAAACTTGTACTGGAGGAGATATGCAAAGAGGCTGGCAGAAATTAAGTATGTAGGAAATAAACTACTATATGGGAGGAGAGGCTGATCTTCATCACTGATAGATGGGAGGTGTGAAGAGGGGGACTGGTCACAGAGCAGAGCAGTGATGCTGAACAAAATGATCAGAGATGGAGGAACACCCAAAACCAGCGTAAGAGAGCAATACTTGGAGGAGAGGAGGTAAAGGAAATAGTCTATCTGAAGACGGGCAAGGCTGAAGGTCAAACAGAGAGGGATGTGTGTGCAAGTGTCTGGGCAGTGGCTGACCTCATGTCTCTGTTAACTGTAGCCACATCTACAGTGCAAGAGAAGTAGGCCTTGGGAGTGAAAGAGGTGGTACCAGGAGTTCATATCCACAGGCAATTTAGACATTTTAATTTGACCCAATTGGTCCCGTTAGCAGAGGGAGTGCACTGGGTTCTGATCCTGGAATTATTTTGGTTTCATTTGGAGGGAATTCATGCTCCAAGATGGCTTTGCAATGCAAACTGGAGTGCAGTAAATGGCAGCAATAAGGAGATGTGCTTCGAAAGCATGCTCCCAGTCTGAACTAAACACCACTTCTGCACTTGCACCGATGGCTTTGGTTCAAAGTGATGCCACTGGTTTCCCAGAGACTGTACATTTGCCAAGCCCAGCGGGTGAATGAATGGGCACAGAATCTCATTTCCCTGACAGGGAAAGCATGGGTAGTCCTCCCACTTAGTCAGCATCAATCAAAGCCAGACTAAGAACCAAAAAGAGCAAAACTGAACCCACTGTGTCTGCTCTAAATGGTGAATTGATTTTTAAATTTGTGACGCAGCAGAAGACAGCATTGGCTGTCGTGTCTGTAACACCTGCCCTTGCCACACTCTTACTGGTTCTTCATGAATCAGATAAACGGAGCCTGCTGTTAGAGAGATCAAAAGTGCATTAGGAGTTTTTCTGGAGAACTGAGAGATGTCAATTCTAGTTTAATCAGCCAAAGAGAAAAGCCTCAACTGGAATTATAAAGCAATTCCACAGGTGCTGCATGGGTGTGGGAGAGCTCCCCATACTCTTCAGTGGACCCTTAAAAGTTTTTTGCATGCAGACGATGCTGCAGGGGAGGTGGAAGAACTCTACAGCTGTGGGTTTCAGAGAAGACCTCTGATGCTGCCCACCACCTTTCGAAGAAGAAGGTCCTGGTGTCATTGCTCCCTGAAGGACTGTTTATCTTTGCTCCTGGCTCAGGACTGGGAAATCCACAGCTGGTTCTCCTCTTGTCCATGTTAGTAGGTACCTGTGTCTTTTGCTGCCAAACTGATTTACAAAGAGCAGGATTCTTGGCAGTGACAGATAATGTAACAAGGAGAAAAGGACGCCAGCTGCAGCTGGAGGGAAGTAGGTCAGACGTTAGAGAAAGCCGCATCCCCAGGAGAGGGGTGAAGCCCTGGGACCAGGCAGGTGGAGGCCTTCATCCTTGGGGGTTTTGAAGGCTCCACATCTGCCCTGATTTAGAGCTATGGGCAGGTCCATTGTGAGGCAAGGTCCCATAGACTGTGTCCTTGCGTCTGTGCTTATGCTTTCCTGTCCAGACAGCCAGAGCCTGGTTAGTGCCCCAGCTCTGCAGCAGTTTCCATTTTCATCTGGTTGATGGGACTCTCAGTTTTCCCAGGTGGCTTCAGAGATGAGATCCTAAGGCCAGGCTTGGTCTTGCTGGCCAGAATCTCATCGTGTCTGCAAGCATTCTAGCCTGTGGGCTGGTTAGTGCACAAGCCTTCCGTCATGCGGGAATGTGGTTACAGTAGATCACGTTAGATGTAAGGGTAGTTGTATCTTCAGATATTCAAGTGAAGTGTGTAGCCTCCAAACCTTCACAGAACTCAGAAGAAACATCTGCACTTGATGCACTTCCATTGCCTCACCATCCTGCTGGCCACTTCAGATTTCGTAACATATCTGTGATGGCAGCCACAACTCCTCAGCTAGGCAGAAGTAGTTTGGGAAGAGCTCTGGCTAGCCCAGTGGACCCTACTTGGATTCCTGTGGGCAACTAACCAAGGTCTTGGAATTCCCTGAAGGTAGCCAAAGCCCCTAAACCAGTGACGCTCAGCTTTGCTGCAAGAAAAGCCTTCTGTATGGTAGCCTTTAGTGGAGATACTTCATCTGCCAGATGTCTGCAGACATGCTTAGACCTCATGATAAAGAGCAGTGGGACCAAGCGTCCCTGTCTTCGCAAACAGCATGGCAGACTACTGAGACCTAGCTGCATCTTTTCGAAGGGGAGCTGAACTTCGGTTCCTGAAACGCAGAAGCCGACTTGAATAGCAGGAAGCTTCTTACTGTGAAATGGAAGAGCAAAAGCCTGGTGTTCTGTTTTCAGGAGAAACTGCTGAGCTTGCAGAGGGTCAGATGATGAGTTCTTCAAGGCTGCCTTTCTGACAAGAAATGTGGCAACATCTCTTAAAGTTTGTGCTTTTCGCCACTTCCTTTCTATAACGAGTTTTTGCAGGGTGCGGGGACGGAGGAGGCTTCCAGTTTTTATTGTTCTTTGAACCCAGATTGTCGTATTTGCTTTTCTTTCATAACAGGGCAGGATCTTGCCAGGGTAGAAAAGCTAAGGTGGAATTTGCCCTCTCATTGAATTCAAAAGCACATTAGTACTCACAAGGAAGTTGATAAGCAATAATATTTTCTTTGCTGCCCAGGTAACCAGCAGAGTGAAAGAGGGTATTGTCTCTGGAGAATGTGGGCAAGTCAGCTTTATCTTTCCGCCAGAGTACACAAGCTATCTTGGAAAGCTGGAGGTGAACCAGGGGAAGGAGGGGCTCACTCTCCGAAGAGGCTGGGGTGGCCCCATCCTCTGCTTCAGTCATACTGCCTCCTGCCCTTCCCGGGAGCTCTGATAAGCCTGATGAAACTGAGTTGAGTTTCGGGGTCATTTTGGGGTTTGCCAGCCTTTCACATTCCCCCCAAAGAAAGACTAATGTCTTTCTTATAGACAATGTTGACTGAAGCCGCTTGTGTCTTCAACGCACCATCCTTCTGTCAGGGCTTGCAGAATAGGGGCACCACATGAAGCAAACGCGGGACACGTGGTGAAGGGGCAGGCTGAACTGCCAGAAAATAGTGTCGCCACTGAGTATGGGCTCATCCCTGAAGGATTCCCCTGTCCCTCCTGGGACGCACAAACTGGCTTTGCAATGACCAAGCGCAAGTTTCGTCACACTCGTTGGAGAGTGGGCCACGCTCTTCAATTTGATTTCTAGCTGACATTGGCTTAGAAATATTCATGAAGCAACTTGTCCTGCAGCCTGGGGGAATTCCTGCACAGTGAAGTGGTGTTTCACTCCCTGTGTCTGAGCGAGAGCTGTGAACCCTCAGGAAGTGGAGCTCCAGGCGCCGTTGGCAGCAGAGTGACAGAGATGGTGCCACAGGTGCCTCAGGCTCTTGCTCCAGAGTGGGTCACTTTGGTTGCTCATGAAAGAGCGATGCTTGTCTGGCCACTGCAGGGATGTCCAAGGTCTGGCAGAAGACCCTCCGTGGGCATCTCCCAGCCCCTGGCCTTCCTGAGCAACCTGGAGGCTCCCAGCCTGCTTTATGCCTCTCAGAAGGGGAAAAACAGCCCTTCATGAACTTTGATAAAGATGAACATCAACTTCTGCCCATTATTTGCAGCAGCTCCCTGCAGTGGTGCAGACTAGGTCCTACTGGCATGAGAGCAGCTCTTCAGTGAGGGCCACAAGGGTCCTGGTGGGCAGCAAGTTTGACCAGAGTTATCTGGGTCACTCTGCAAGCCCTGCAGGCCAGCTGCAGCCTGGGCTGCTTCATGAGACTGTAGGCAAACAGGTTTTCCAAGGAGGCTGTGGGTTCTCCATCCTCGTCAGTCCTCCAAACTCAGCTGGATTGTCTGAGCAACATGACCTGCCTTTTTAGTGAGCTTTGCTTAGGCTGAGGATAGGACTCAGAACCTTCAGAAGTGCCTTCTGGCCTGATTTTTTTCCTGTGATTCTTTATGCTTTATTGTTGTAATTTCTTGTTGCTTCTCCGACTTGTCCCAGGTGAGTCTCAAGCACACTTTCAGTTGTCACACTTGGAAGTCACTCCAGTAATAAAATAAAGAATGGGTGACTATTCAGCCACTACTTCATGATACAGCTTAACTTTACAACATTCTAGGGTATCCTATCCAAAATACAGTCTTGGGCTCCTCGTCAGGTCAGGTGATAGGAGAGTCTGAGCCTCTTGCGAGCTGCCTGAGGCCATGGTCTCTGCCAGTTTGCTTTCTTCCCTGCTGCTGGCTGTTGCCGCTGGCTGTGCTGGGATGACCCAGTTAAAAATAACCTGGCTGAGCTATTTTTGTGAGGCACATATGCTCCCTTGTCCATCTCCCTGTTGTGCTAGTGTGACAGAAGAGCACAGCCATGGAGTAATACCAGGTGGTGGGGATGTGGCAATACTGTGAGCAGGTGTCACCATCAGGGAGTTTTTACGCTGTACTCCATCAGGCGCTGCTGCCTGCCTCGGGGAATGCGTTGTGGTTTCAATTTTGGCTGAATACAAATGCAGTTGGAAAGCTCATCCAGGATGGCCATCGGATTTTTGCTGTCTCAACCTTGCTTTATGGAGAATGGTCTTGTTATACCCCTGGCAGCCCTAGCCTGCCCCTGGACATACATGCTTAAAATTATTTTGAGGTTCACAACACTTGATGTATCTTCTAACATGAACAAAATCTGCACAATGTGCATTTTGACCAGTTTGGGGCTTTGGTATGTCCTTGGCCCTTGGTGGGCTGCTTTGGGGTCCCTCAGTAGAAAGACGCTCTGAGATGACATGGTACCTATTGGTCATGATGTTTGTGGGGTGCAGGGCTGCAGTGGGCTGCTGGAGTCTTGCTGTTCACTACAGGCCAGGTTTCTATGCAATATTTGCCTTCCCCAGCCCAAGCGGATATTTAGGGGAGGCAAAAGTACTGGAACTCGCTTGTGCTAGTGTCCAAGCAGATGATGCCTGTGTCACTGGAGAAGCCACTGTCTCACCTCTCCTGAGGCTGCATCCCCCTGGTACCCTCTGCCTAAGCATGGGGGGAAGGTCTGACATGCCACCTCCCAGGGACACGTGTGAGAGCTCATGTCCTGCCCTGGCCAGTGTGCACCAAAAACAAGGGGCAAGAGAGACTGCTGTGCCTGCTCTGAGAAAGACTTGGGCCTCACTGTTTTGTGGACGAGGAAATCAGCTCATTTCCATCTCAAGTGATTCCTTCACCCCCTGCTTCATGTTCTCTGTATTTGTGCAATGTTTATTTGCACACTACAGACAGAGGTGTTTTTTCACAACCAGCTTTCCAGGGCGCTTGCTATATTTAAGTATCTTTGCCACACCGGTGAACTGCAAATATCTTGGGAGTGTTTTTCAGAGCTGGATTTTCTCACGAAAGGTAACACATCTCTAGAATATGGTCCCCTTCAAGATCTTGCTCGCTGTTATTTTGTCCCACACCACCTCTACAGATCCTAATCCACCTGCACCAGCAGCATGTCCTCCCTCAGGTAGCCCGTAGCCTGCAGGTTGTGCTGCCGAAAAGAGGTGCCAGGAGCAGTTCGCACAGCTCCCATCAGGCTGCCAAGGAGAAGGGACCTTCATGTTTCTGCAGAGGAGTGATGTTCAAACTGGTGGTGGTCACGGACACAGATGAAGCATCACTTTCCATTCCCTGCTTTGCCTCTGAAAACACAGAGGTTTGAGCATATGACCGAGGCTTGCCTTCGTCAAGGCTCTTCGCCTGTACCCCCCCGGCACTGGGGAAGGGCGCTTTGGTTACGAGGCTGCTTTACAGTGCAGGAGAGGGATGCGGCGCGTGTGCTGTGTGGCTGGTGGGGCTACCCTGTCCCTCTCGGGAAGGAGAGGGCTCCTGGGCAGGCTGCAGGCTGTCAGCTGCTGCTTTTGGGAGTGGCACGTGTCTGTTTCCGAAAGCGGATTGAAACCTTAGTCTGAGCTCCCTTCATCTGAGCCCCGTAAGGGTGGGTGTGGATCCTTTAGGAACAAAAGACAAATGAAAGGCAATTGATAAAATCAAGACCCATCGCAGGACGGCTGATTTAAAAGGCTGGCTCCCAGCTGGCCGATTTAAAAGGCTTCCAGCTCTGGTAGCAGATAGGGTTGTTTTTCCAAGGATATGCCTCTGAGCAGCTGTAAAAAGGTCCTGCTGCCTGATAGAAAGGCGTGCCAAAAGGTTTTTATTTGCTACTGTGGATTGATTGCAGTACAGATGCTCTGGAAGACGTGCTGCATTATTCATGTGGTAGATACATTTGCTAAAAGCTAATGCACAGCCCAGGGGCTGTGAGAAGTGGTACGGTCCTTTGTGTGGTTTTGTCGATTCACTGGAGAGTCCCGGCTGCTCTTAGGCTTTTTTCTTTTTTTGTTTTTTTTTCCTGAATATTGAGATTGATAAAGCAAATCGAGGAATGCGAGATCACTTAGCTAATGATTCTCCACCTCCTTTCTTGTTTACAAACTATTCCCAGATTTTTTTTTAAATGCATTATGCATGCAAAACTGCTTGCTAGGCTGATCCCATTTGTGAGACTTCACTGGCAACTCAGTTTTCTCGTGGCACCAACTTAAAGTGCTTCCCTGACGGGGCTTGGGTGTCGGAGGTGCGGTATGTGTGCCAACATGCGTGTCAGAAACCAAGGGTCTGCAGCAGCAGTGCCCCACTCTGGGTCCTCCACTGACACCTATTCAGTAGTCTTACCCGTGAAGATTCCCGCTGTTGAACGTGGATGCTGGGGCACCCACCACCAGCAGCAGGGCTGCGGGGGACAGCTCCTGCATTTGTGCGTGCTGGCTGCAGTGCGAGGACCTCACGCAGGGTTCAGGGTGCCATGCTCTGAGATACCGGGCCCTCTTTTTGTGGGAAGGGGCGCAATGTGCTCTTGCCTGGACTGCTGGAGCCCCCAGAGATGCTATTCTGAGCTGCTGGCAGCTGGCAGTGTGCGCACGTCTTGCAGAAACAGAATTGCAAACCTCAGTCAAAGATGGGAAGTGCTTTTCCTGCTTGCACCACAACTGGTGGGGAGAAGACCTTGCTGGACTCAGCAAGGCAGGCTTTCTTTCCCCGTTGTGGCCACTGACTGTAGCTGCCCTAGTCTGCGGGTCGAATGCATAAAAAGCTAGCCTGGGAACACGTCTCTTTCTGTAGCTCCCTGGACTGGCTGTCAAGTGACATGGTCAAGGCTATGGTCCAGTAGTCAGGTTGTCCATCTGGGGACTCTGAACTGACAAACTTCACCTCCAAGGCAACATGGTTGTAGGCAGGATTTCACTTCTCAGTTTACAGTTGTGGAAGAAGCAACTGCCTCTGTTTGCCCTGCGTTAGGTGGGACAAAGCTGTGAACCAAGAGGTGAAAACCACTGTATCTGTACCATTTATTACTTTTGTAACAACAAATCTGTATACTCTGAGCTTGTAGTATTATTTGAGATGGCACATACAGATGGTATTTAAAGCTCTGGGTTGCTGCATAATCATGTTTGGTCGACTTTGGATCCAAAGGAATTTATTACTGATAATTTCACCTTGATAGTGTTCTCTGGCAGAAGTGGAATTTGGATGGTGAGGTGTATCCAGGGGGTGCGTGACCTGCTCTTTTGCAGATGTGCCTAGGAGAGCGTTCATGGCTTGGAGGGGAGCCCAGCTTCAGCTCTGAGGCTCACATACCATTTTATGTGGCAGGTTTGAGAGAAGCTGGACCAGAAACAAAACAGTCTGTACTTATTGGCCCTGACCCAGGAGGCCGATGGCTGGTGACGAAGTTCTGAGGGCTCCAATTTTGTCTTGAAGCAGTAGCTGAGCATAAACTGTGACAAAACATCTGTAAAAGCCAGGATACTTTCATATGTGTGTGTCTTATAACTTGTAGATAACACTGACATTCCTCCGTTTGCCTTCAGGGTCGCCTTTCTGAGGACATACTCATCATCTTACATTTTGAAACTCTGAGAATGGAAGCATGTGGGTGGATTTGGAGGAAAAAAAAGAAGAAAACTGTAAACCTGGAAGCCTTGAATTAGTGAGAAATGTTGCCTGGATGAGGGTCAGAGCCAGCATGCCAGCCTGTAACATGGCTGCAACAAATGCAGGCACCGGGGCAAGTGAAATGCCTAGCACGGTCCAGCAAGGCCATACGGCATAGCTGTCATGTGCGTATGCCTGTGCTCTGGCTGCGCTGCGAGGTGCAGGGAAACGACTGGCAAAGGGCAACAGTCAGATGCGCTGGACCTAAGAGGTGGTTGATAGATTACTTGCAAAAGGAATTAAATTGGCATAGATCATGCATTTTCTGAAGAAAGTGTTCTCTGGGAGCTATGCCCCATCCCTTTCCTGTGCAGGAAAAGATTATTTGTTTTGAAATTTAAGAGCTATGGCTGGAATAAAAGGAAGAAGAAAAGAAAATGGAATTGATAGTGTTATATGCTGAGCTGTAAAGTGTAAGCTGTGGTTGCTCTCTGGATTTCTAGAGCTGTTGCTTTCCATGTAAAGCATAGACACCTTTACTTAACCTGTTACCACCACTGGGCTTTCCAGGCCTATTTATGTGAGAATACTTTTTCAGTAGAAGCTGAAGCCTGTAATTATATTTATATTAATACAACCACACCAGTATTGCTGGTCTACCTTGGCATGCAGAAACTCATCCAAAAGGGGAAAATGTGAAGATGCTCTTCATCCCCATGTTACCCAACAATAAAGGGGTTAAAGTTTCGTGTAACAGTTTCATGAAGGGTTCAGTTGGCAGTAGGTGATTTACACGTACCTAAAGAAACTAACAAGACGTCCAGCCTTGAAGCTATCAGCAGTGATTAAAACAGAGACTCTTTATCAAGAACTGTCTGCCCTTGGAGGCAACATCCCAGAAACAGCAGAAACTGCATAAACTTTGTTATCATGTTTTTCTAAACTGTGAACGTGCAGTGACTTGGGGGAAAAGGTAATTCCGGCAGGGGGAGATGGCGACCACTGACTCACGGACCACCTACCCTAATTACACCCCAGACCCAAGAGAAAGGGGCGGAGGAGGAAAACTGAGCATGCAAAGTAATTTACATGAAAAGCGAGAGAAAATTAACCAATTGTTTAAGAATATGTAAATATGTCATGAATTATGCATGATTGTAGTGTATAACTAATTTTCTGTCCAGAAGCCGGTGTGCACGCTAGGAGGAGAAATCCCCCGTGCACCCAGCGCTGCAATAAAGAATACCTGCTTTCTAAAACTCTAAAACGAGTCTTGGAAAGTTCAGTTTCCTTTTCAGGTATCACCCATCTGGCCTGTGGCTAAGCATGTCTGCACAGGGATGTTTGTTGATGTGCTGGGAAGGACCCAGTGCAGGCAGGGATGTGAGACAGCCTGTCCTGCAGAGACCTGCCAGGATGCACAGTGCTGCCAGCCTGACTTCCCACAGTAGGAGCAGCAAGATGTTGCGTGGCCTGAGAAGGTGTGATGTGACAGAAGGTGTCCTGGCTCACTGATGGTGAATTTGGACTCCTGGGTGTTGCTCCAGATCTCCAGTCACAGGTGAGACAGGAGCTCTCCTCCTGCTGCAGATAAGCATTTCTGTGAGTGACCTGCTAACGGTACAGATATTTGGTGTGCTGGACCTGGGGCTCAGTGTCCTGTATTGGAAAAACATGTTTCCAAAGCCCCATGAGAAAAAAAGCCAGTAGATCCTGAAGCACTTGCACCCCTGGTAGGCTGTTACCAACAACAAGCAGTTTTCTGTCCCACATGTAGTCCTGTGCCTGGACCCCAGTGGGCACTGGGCTCACAGCTTCCAGCCATGGTAGCTTGTTGGAGGGACAAATGCAGAGCCCTTCCCAAACCTGGCTAAACTCCTCTGCAACACCAAGCATGGATGAAAGGTAATTTGGGCTACAGTGGGGCAAGTGAGGTTAGGCAGTGCTCGTGACGTGTGTGGCGACCTCAGTGCGGGCTGCAGGACACATGAAAACTGTCCGAAATTAACTCAGAGCAATTAGCAGGTTGTCTTTGTGGATTCTGCAGAGGGTGGAGAAGATTCCTGAGCTCTAGACAGAAGGGAGCTTGAGCCTCTCCATAAGGAGAATATCAGAACAACAAGAAAAAGTGGAACACATAGGGGAAATAATGAGACGAAAGAGGCAGAATGAGCGTGGCAAAACATGTCAACACACTCCGATATCCTCTTGCCAAGGGTGGTGAGCCTGGTGGACGCGGAGAAGCAGGAGATGTCATTTATCTTGACTTTAGGAAAATGTTCAGTGCTATTATTAAGATTAAATTAAGAAAATTAAGATAAGGGAATATGCACTCGATACACCTGTCTATGGTAGGGTACATGTAAATCTGGTGAGGGAACTATAAAGCTCATGTGACAGTTAATTATCAAAATATGAGGATTTGCTGAGAAGAGTTTTGCAAGGTTCTTCCTGCCATCTGATGCTGTTTGGTATTTTTGTTAGTAATTAGGAATAAATGATAAACAGGAAACCAGGAGGAGCAGGAAGCCTGCAGAAGGACAGGGCTCTGGTTTGAAATTGCCTTGATGAGCTGAAGGAATGGCATGGGAAAATCAGGATGCAGTTCAGTAGTGAGAGGTTCAGGTCTTCAGATGATGCAGTACCACCAGACCCAGTGCAGTTCTGCAGGAAAGTGTCCAGGGACTGCAGTTTGTTCCAGGCTGAGCATGACCCAGTGTCATGCTGTAGCAAGAAAATGATAAATATGAACAAGAGAGCCTCTGGTAAATTGTAAAGGAAGCATTTGATCATCCATGTTCATAAAACAGATGTGTGGCAGTTTTAGGTGCAACTGCTCTGGAAAAATACGGGTCAGCCAAAGGGAGCGGAAGCGAGGAGGAAAAATTCATCAGCTGTTGAGAAAACATGGCTTACAGAAAGAGAATGAGGTAAAAACTGGAGGATACTAGAAAGCTATATGTCAACTGTGAAGGAAAGATTGCTGAAGGAAGAAGGGAATAGTCTTTTTCCTGTAATCTGGCTAAATAGGATGAGAAGCAAGGGACATTGATTGCACAAAAAAAAGATTTAATTTTGAAAGCAGGGAAAGCTTTGTAATCGTAAAAGCAGCTGAGGGCTGGGATAAGTTTCACAGAAAGATGGTCTGTCCATTACTGGAGAATCTTAGAAAAAGCTCCTTAGGGAAGGATGTAGAGAAATGAATGAGAAGAATAAGAAAAAAGATGGACTCCCAAGATCTGTGATGATCTGCCGGTAAAGCGCAAATTCATCCTTCCTGAGAGACATGTAGGCATATAATTAGGATGGTGAGAATCTATTTCGAACTTAAACCTGCAGTGCTCAGAAAGTAGATATTTCCCATTTTTCACAAACCCCTTATCCATTTGAGGACCTTCCTGCTAACCTCATGCTGCCGTATCACTGTGGTGAGGAACCATGCTAGTATGGGAAACTGAGTACAATGTCACAGAGATTTTGGCTTTTGTCAATGCAGTTTGGCTTGTGAGACCAGGCAAGGGTTTACAAAAGCTGTGCTGACTCTCCGTCTTTCTCACTTTTATCTGCGTATCTGCTAACTTTGTTCTGTTTTTTACTTCTTTGATGTCGTTTTTCTTTCCCCACCCTTCCCTGAAAACCTTCTAACACTGCTTTCTTGCTTTCTCATATGGTTGGAGTGCACAGTGAGGGAGTGCACACTGTAGTCCAGCTATTTTTGTTGCTTTAAGTCAGCAGGTTGAGTTGCTGCTCATTTTCCTTCCCCTGAGCATGGTCTGTCTGATGAGTCCTTGGCAGGCAGCATTGTGTAAGGGGAACTTCTCCCATTTCCTTCACGCTGAACGTGCACAGAAAGTTCTCGTCTGCTTTCATCATATCTGCTTGGGACGCTCTCTGTAGAGATCACTGTGCAGATTTCACAGGGTCATAGTGTGGCTGAGGGTGAAGGCACCTCTGGAGACCATCTAGTCCAACTGCCAGCTCAAAGCAGATTGATCTGCAGCAGGTTGCTCAGGGCATTGTCTGTTTAGGTTTTGAGTATCTCTAAGGATGGAGACTCCACAGCCTCTCTCAGCAACCTGTGCCGGTGTTTGACCACTCTCACAGTAAAAAAGTTTCCTCTTACATTTAACTTCAGCTCACGCTGAAGAGCCTGTGGTTCCCCAGGTCC
This sequence comes from Tauraco erythrolophus, assembly GCF_009769465.1. Classification (NCBI taxonomy): domain Eukaryota; kingdom Metazoa; phylum Chordata; class Aves; order Musophagiformes; family Musophagidae; genus Tauraco; species Tauraco erythrolophus. Next base: position 50,052,005 of record NC_141496.1, on the reverse strand, counting down.
TCCGCCTTGCCTTTTTTGAAGATAAGTGTGACATTGTCATTCTTCCAGTCCTCAGGGACATCCTGATTGCCATGAGCTTTCACAGAAAACCAAGAACGACCTTGCAACAACATGGGCCAGCTTTCTCAGCTTCTGAGGGTGCATCCCACCAGGCCTTTGTATGTGTCCATTCTGTTCAAATGTTCCCTGACATGTTGCTCCTTCTCCACAGGTAAATCTTCCTTGCCTTGGACTTTCCACAGGTCTCAGGGGCCCAGGATAACTGACAGCTGATCTTAGCAGTAAAGATTGAGGTGAAGAAGGCATTAAATGCTTCAGCCTTTCTGATGTCCTTTCTTACCCAGTCCCCATTCCCATTCCTCAGCAGGCCTATATTTTCCCTAGTCATCCTTTTGCTGATGACGTACCAGTAGAAACCTTTCTTGTTACCCTTCACAGCCCTTGCCAGATTCAACTCCAGGTGGACTTTAGCTTTCCTAAGCCCAGCCTTGCATCTTTGGACAGTGTCTCTATATTCCTCCCAGGACACCTGCTTCTACCTCCTGTGTGTATCCTTTTTATGGCTGAGTTTTATAAGGATGTCCTGGTTCATCCATGTGGGTCTCATGCAGCCTTTGCTTGCTTTCTTGCATTTTGAGATGGACCATTATGAACTTGGAGGAGGTGAACCTCAAAAATCCTGCTGTGGTTGTGCTTGAGAAAGAATTTAGTAGGTTTTTTTGCCATTTAGAAATTGTTCCTCATCCCCTTAGTTGCGCTTTTTTATATTAGATCTGCCTAAACTTATGAGCCCCTTTCTATTTTCTTCATTTGGCTGCAGCTTTAACCTCTCTTGCTCCCAGTATAGTGATCTTGAATATTTTCATGCCACCTGCAAGGACTTCACTATTTTAGCTGCTGCTTCTCTCACTTCTTTGCAACAAGCTTCCTCATTTGCACTTGGAACTACTTCCCAAGCCAAACGAGAATTGCTGTTAATGTTTGGGCTTTCTGCCTTCTCTGGGCAAAAGAGAAGGTTTAAATTTCCTTTAAGAAAGGAGCTGAAATGCTGGAGATGTGTTGACACCTGCCTCTTCTTTGTGTGCCAGCGAGCAGTCTCCTAGGTACCAGAGGACTGGAAGATGGCCCGTGCAGTACCACTGCCTGCTGTTGGTGGTTGCTGGGGGCATGATAACTTGCTAGATGTTCATCTCCATGATCAATTCTTAGTAGTATTTCCTCCATAGTGACAGACATGTATGTCATACAGCCTTACCCAAAAGGCTACCTTTCACTCCGCAAAACAAGAAATGCTTAAAATGAGAAAGGATGAGAAAGGACAGCGTGACCCTTTCAACACAAGGTTTGGATGGCTGGATGAGGGTTTGGCTTTGATTTATTTGTGTACATTTTCTTGTTATAAATGAGATGTCACCAGGCAGGAGAGGACAGGACAGAGGAGGATTTCCCTTTGTAATAGAGACCTTCATCATGGGGGAGCAAGAATCATAGAATCATAAAATGGTTAGAGTTGGAAGGGACCTCAAAGATCATCTAGTTCCAGCCCCTCCACTACACTAGGTTGCTCAAAGCCTCGTCCAACCTGGCCTTGAACAATTCCAGGGATGGGGCGTCCTCAACTTCTCTGGGCAACCTATTTCAGTGCCTCACCACCCTCAATGTAAAAAATTTCTTTCTTATATCTAACCTAAATCTCCCCTCTTTCAGTTTAAATCCATTGCCCCTTGTCCTATCACTACATGCCCTTGTAAAAAGTCCCTCTCCAGCTTTCCTGTAGGCCCCCTTTAGGTACTGGAAAGCTGCTATAAGATCACCCCGGAGCCTTCTCTTCTCCAGGCTGAACAGCCCCAACTTTCTCAACCTGTCTTCATAGCAGAGCTGCTCCGGCCCTCGGATCATCTTCATGGCCCTCCTCTGGACTTGCTCCAGCAGCTCCATGTCCTTCTTGTGTTGGGGACTCCAGAGCTGAATGCAGTACTGCAGGTGGGGTCTCACGAGAGCAGAGTAGAGGGGCAGAATCACCTCCCTCAACCTGCTGGCCACGCTTCTTTGGATGCAGCCCAGAATACGGTTGGTTTTCTGGGCTGCCAGTGCACATTGCCGGCTCATGTTGAGCTTCTCATCCACCAGCGCCCTCAAGTCCTTTTCCTCAGGGCTGCTCTCAATCCATTCTCCATCCAGCCTGTACTTGTGCTTGGGATTGCCCCGACCCATGTGCAGGACCTTGCACTTGGCCTTGTTGAACTTCATGAGGTTCTCACAGGCCCACCTCTCCAGCCTGTCAAGGTCCCTCTGGATGGCATCTCTTCCATCCAGAATGTCCAACACACCACACAGTTTGATGTTGTCGGCAAACTTGCTGAGGGTGCGCTCGATCCCACTGTCCATGTTGCTGACAAAGATGTTAAATAGCACTGGCCCCAGTACTGACCCCTGAGGAACACCACTCGTCACAGGCCTCCACTTGGACATTGAGCCGTTGACCTCAACTCTTTGAGTGCGACCATCCAGCCGATTCCTTCCTTATCTACCGAGTGGTCCATCCGCCAAATCCGTGTCTCTCCGATTTAGAGACAACGATGTCATGTGGGACGGTATCAAATGCTTTGGATAAGTCCAGGTAGATGATGTCATTTGCTCTTCCCTTATCCACCCATGCTGCAACCGCATCATAGAAGGCCACCAAATTTGTCAGGCACAATGTTGATAGGATGAGATGAGGATGGTTCCAGACCAACGGAGCAAAGGGTTGTCTTGGCAAAGCCTCCACCTGCTCTTGCAACAGTCCGACAGTGCAGTAATTCCCTTGGTATTTTGAGGGGTCTCCTCTAGTTTCTCTGCAAGCTACAAACCAGGGACTGCCTCTCCATCTGCCTGATGGTACACAGGACTTGGTGTTTATGAGTACACTCATATCATTAGTGACCTTCTCATTAAGAGACTTGCAAGTCCAACCCAGCAGACTTCCCCCAGGCTGCTGGTGAGTCAGCTGTGTGGGCAGGAGGTGGGTGTCTCTGAAAGTACTCCCTGCTCTGCTGGTTCTCCAGGCCATGCATGGAAAGCTGTGAGCAGAAGTCTCTGTGTGTAGGTCAACCTAAAGAGGGTGGTTCAGGGCACTGGGAGACTGAGGGGGTCTCCCTCCTGGAGGTTTGCAAGGCATAGCTGGAGAAAGCTGCAGCCATGCTGATGTGTCGCTGGTGGTGGCCTTGCTCTGAGCCAGAGGATTGTTCACTGACATCTGTGATAAAACTGTCCCTTACTGCTGCTTCTGATGAAAGGGGAAAGAGGAGAGTGGGAATAGGGTGAGGTGTGAAGAGTTGACTGCTCTGGTGAAATCACCTGGAAATAATATTTGTGTGGGGTAGAATGAATGATGGCTGGACCAGACTGTGCTCCAGTGGTCTGACTGCTCATGCCGGAGTCTGATGCGTGTTAGCATGAGAGTCTGTCCTGTGTTTCAAAACCCTCCCGGGATGAGCGTGTGCTACTTGCAGAGAACAGTGTCTTATTACAATATTTGATTTAGCAAGAGGGACACCTTTGTCCACTCTGCTGTTTCTAACGAAGACCTTTTCATTGCTGTGAAAGCTGGTGGCCAACAGGACACATGGGATGGGAAATTGAAACCTAGCACTGGTTGCTTGTAGTTAGAAAGTGGCACCTGCAGACTAGCACAACAAGCAGATATCTTTCTTGCTGCTTGTCTGTTTTGTGATCACTGTGCTCCTATCAGCGTCGCAGCCAACAGCCTTTTCGCTGTACAAGGCAAGAAGAAAGGGTGTAAAATGCATGTGGTGTGAGGTTGAAAGTCATCTGGAAGTGAAAAGTTCCTCCGCACACTGTTTTTTCAATGTCTGTCATGTTGAATGCTCCCATTTAACCGCAGGGTCAGGGTGTATTGGAGCACGCGGACCGCAGTACTAGATCTCAGGAAGACAGATTTTTGCACTGTGGGAGAAGCATTAGTAACATTATTCAGAGTAAATATAATGATGTGATGTATTTGTCTTTGCCAAAACCATCTCAGCCCAGCTGGGTGGATGTGGGACTTAGTTGGCTTGGTTGATTAGTCAACTGCTAAGAGCAGCATTTCCCAGTGAAAAGCACTTCTGTACGAGTCTTGCTAGTGTACCGCAGCCAGGTGACAGATGTCTTCTCCAGGAGGCATAGGAAATATTGACCTTGCTGACCTGATGTATGTACTGCACTGCTCTCCAGCTGCGCTCTAATGCTGGCTAGGTAAGAGCAGAAAGTTTTGGAGCAGCCTGCTCCGCAGCTGTTCCTCTGCTGAGATTCAGCAAGAAGCAAGATGCATCAAGGAGCGCACCTCTTTCTTATCAGAAGACGGGCCAGTGGTTGCTTTAAAGTGGAGACACTGAAACCAAGACCTTGTGCCTGTGTGAAGGTTGCACAAGCCTGGTTTGGGAGCAGGTAGCAGGTGTCTCCCTGCTTCAACATAAATCTATTCTGTGGAGAGCTGAGTGAGGAGAGGGGGAGTGCTTTTTACGGAGCTCTCTTGAACAGTCTGCTCCATATGGAGCCATGTCATGAAATGCTACATGCGTGTAGCTGGCTATCAGGCAGAAAACCAGCAGTATTTCATGATATATTAACTGCTTTATTTAAAATCATGTATTTAACTGCTTCCTTTCTACAAGGCCTGAGATAGTGGGAAGAGGAATGTCTCTCATTTCTTGTGCGCAGCTTGGTGTTCAGTGTAGGGCAGTGCTGAAGCTGATTTCGCATACATCTTGCTCTTGTCATCTGGCTCTAAGCATTATCTAATTGCCATTGGCAAGAACAAGATAGCTGAAAGGGCTTTTTGAGTCTCCCAGAGTGACTTTTCTTGTCTTTTGGCAGCAAGTTACATTATTCATCTTTGGATGGGGAGGGGTGAATTTTGAGAGGATCAGCTGTGTGGAAGAAAAGGACAGGGAGGGGAGGAGAGAGGAGTTAGCAGGAGAGGAGAAGAAGATGAATGAAACAGAGTTGAAAACAGTAGGAGAGAAGGTGCCAGAGAAAATCATGGACCTAGGCAGATTTCGGGAAGGCCAGTGATTCTTGCTTGCGTTTGATTTTATTCCTTGGACCTGAGTGCTGATACAGGACTGAGAAGAGAATGTGTGTCTTTTCTGGAGCCTTCTACTTGTGTATCCTTGTGCCAGTTTCAGTCTGCGTATTTTCATGGAGTTGAAAGTTTGAATCTCTTGTGGCATTCTCCTTGGATACTGACAAACAGTGCTCTCAAGGGACTAGCAAGGCTGCCCTGGGGGTTTTTTGGCCATAGAAACATCGCCTAAAAATGATGAGGTCGAAAGGGGAAAGACATTACCTATGCAATACAAGTTTAACATTCCGAAAGAGAAAATGGAAAGGGAAATAAAAAGTTTTCATGACATTGCAGATTGAAATGTTCATTGTAACTTTCAAAATCCCCCTTTATTAACATCTACATTCCTTTCTTTCTCCCCTTTTTATCTCTTTTTGATACTGCACACAAGTGAAGGAGTAAGAGTTAAAACTATTTATTTCTGTTGGTCCCTCTGCTTTTCAAATTATTACTAACTTTCAAGAGGCTGAAACCTCAGGGAAATCCTTCAGAACTGTAAATTCTCTTGATTCCCTGTCAATAAGAACAGGGGAGGAAGAGAGTCCAACCTGCCAGGCTGGATCACCTGAACATGTGAAGTGCTTTTCAGAGTGGCAGGTGAAGTATATGGAGAGTTTGGAAACCTGCCTATGAGCAATAGAAAACAGTACTTAAAAGTGTTTTGGAAGATTGTCATGTTACGTGCTTTCTCCAGGAGTGCACTTGGGGTGAGGTCTCCAGAGGCATGGCTGTATTTCAGCCTGCGTTTCCCGGTGCCAGGGCACTTTCACACAGGAGTGCAACACAGGTCACATGGAGCACAGGTCTCAAGGAGAAGGGAGGCTTCTTGTGCGAAACTAGGGGAGCGTGAGCCGAACATAACCGTTATTAATTCATTGGCATGTATTTGTAGCCTGCTCAGAGGTGAGCAGCTCTCTGCAAACAGGGAGGTGGTTTCCAGCCTGGTTAGCTTGGAAAACTTTCTTTAGGCAGAGACCTCAGACACTTTCCATGAATGAGCTCCATGTGGCCTAGCCAAGAGGAGAAGTTTCTTGTCCCCATTGGGCTTGTTCGACTCTTACGAGTTCTCCAGGTGCTGTCATGTGCCACTTTGAAGGCTTTTGTGCTTTGGTTTCCTTCCTTTTCTGTGATGTCATGTGATCTTTGGTTCTGAAGGTCCCACCCCTTTTGCTCACCATCATCTTCAGCTCTGCATCTGGGTTGGATGGTCGCTTCCCTCTATAAAAAGCAATGGCTTTAACCTGAATGAGCGTAGATTTTTATTAGAACTAAGGAAGAAATACTTCTTCACTCTGAGAATGTTGAGGCACTGGAACAGGTTGCCCAGAGAAGCTGTGAATGCCCCATACCTGGAAGTGTTCACGGCCAGGTTGGATGAGGCTTTGAGCAACCTGACCTAGTGGAAGATGTCTCTGCCCACAGCAGGGGGGTTCAAACTAGATCATCTTTAAGGTCTCTTCCAACCCAAACCATCCTATGATTCTATGAATCTCAGGAAAATAGGGCCTGCTTCTTTTCACAGGAGCAGTAGAGAAGATTTCAGCTCAAATACTGCATCAAACAGATGAACTCAAACTTTTGTCTTTCATCTACCATTATACCACTCTTAATAGCGACCTTGGACAGTGATGCATTTAAAAAGAACTACTTTGACCTGTTAAGGGCAGGAATGATGACCATTGATAAGCAGCTTGGCTGGCAGCATGGCTCTCATAATGAAACAGATGGTGCTGCAGTGGCTATATCTGATTCAGCTGTTTTGCCTCGGATGTTAAGAATTGCAGTTCTGACATTAAGTATTGCAGTTAAAAATTACATAAATTGGAGATACTGGGTGCCCTGCTGAGGGGGTTAGTGTGTCCAGTATGAGTGGGCGTAGCCTTGCCACACTCCAAACATAGCAGGCTGACTGCACATGAAATTGCAATATTATGTGATTTCTCTGTTCCAGATCTGTGAGTCTGTCTCCTGCCCAAATCAGAGTCAGCGTAGCTCTGTCATCATTGCTAGGCTTTTATTGAGTCTGCCTGGGAAATGCTGCTGATAGTCACGCCTTTCCCCCCCCATTGTTGTGACTGTTGGAAAGTTTTACTGCTGCCTGTTTGGAGACTTCTCTGATGTGGTTAAAACAGTGGTTTTTGACTCTCTGTCTCCCCTAGACTTTGAAAGCAGACAATTTATATTCTCTTTGTGTCAACTTTTTGTGTATGAAGCTTACTCTCATGGCTTTCCTCCATCATCTCCACTCTGAAGCTTTTAGGATTTCTTAGCAGGTGACAAACCCTTTATCACCGGTCCATACCACTCTCCACTGAATTCTCCTTTAACTAACTGGCACCTTTCCTAAGAGTGGTGCCAAGAGCTGAAGTCTTTTGTCCAGCGTTTGTGTTGCTGATGATGGGAAATGCAAGCTGAACTGAAATCCCTGTGTATGTGGAGCAGGGCAGGAGCACACAGTCCAGCGTTGTCTTCTATGCACACTTGTTGTGTGTCGTTTCTGTCCTAGAAGTACAGACTGCCCATGCCATGGTTAAGTATTTCAGCACAGTCAGTCTACCTCAATCCTTGCTTGTATTTTCAGAGCAGGGAACATGCCTGGAAGGAAAGAAAATACAAAAAGAACATCCAGGTTGGTAAATGATGAGATTACTCAGCCTTTTCCCTTGCATGAAGTCCGTGGAAAATTGTCACCGACATTAAGCCAGTTGCTGAATCAGGATGGATGGCAGTGGACACTCTTGGCTCCAGAAAGAGTCATGCATGCTTAACCCTTGACATCTGTTTGGCAGATAGGGGGCCTGATAGCTGATAGTTCTGCTCTGTGCACCTGGGAATTAGAAAATGAATGCCCTTCCTGGCAGTCAGCAGTGGGATGCATGGAAGTCCTGGTTCCCACGTCTCCTGATGTCACCTCTTCCCTCCCGCAGTGGGGATTCGCTGTTACATTTTGCGTGCATGACGTGTCACGTTTTGAGGTCAAAACGACCAGTCTGTATAATAATGTCAAGAGTTGCTGGGACTTTTGTATATATCTTTGGCGAGTACACCAGTTTGGCAATACTATAGCCCAACCTCCTTATATAAGGGCAAAAGTTCCTAGAACTTTTGAATATATAACTTTGGCGAGTACACCGGGTCGGTAGTACTATAGCCCAAACTCCTTATAATAAGGGCAAAGTCTCCAGAACTTTTGTATATATAAGATTTTATTGGTGACAGGATATAGATTCGTAGATAGCCCGTGATAGTGACTGACTACAAAAAGAACTTTAATTGCAGTGATAATATAAAACTATTACTGATCAGTGATAATACTAAATAGCTAGCAAGGTGTTAGTAACTAAGCGCGCATAACACAAAGTTCTTACCCAGTAGGTGTCCCTATGGGGGGGAGAAGAGAGGTTCAGCCCGTTGACTGATCCCAGACTTTTCGATGGAGGGGTTTCTCTCTAACATCCCTTTGTCCTTTGCCATTTTATACCTTTTTAAATTTCTTTTAGGTGGAGCTCGAGTGACTCTAGTCATACATACCTTTATTAGGATTGGTGAAATTTCTCTTGTGAGGGGTGGTCGCAGCTCAGAGGCGGGTGGAGGTGTGATTTAGTAGCTAAAGGACACGATTTCACCATCACTGCTGAGGCAGCGGTTGTGATTCATATTGCTTGCTTCACCAGGCGTCCCTTATCCCTGAGAACAGGGATGAGCCGTGATACCTCCTTAGCACTCTACTCCCCATTTCAAGGATACTGCGTAGGCCTTGTTTGGTATTCCTTATCCCTGATAACAGGGATGAGCCATGATACCTCTGTACCACTCTACTCCCCATTTCAAGGATACTGAATAGTTCTTGTTTGTTAATCCTTATCCCTGATAACAGGGATGAACTGTCATACCTCCGTACCACTCTACTCCCCGTTTCAAGGATACTGCGTAGGCCTTATTTGCTATTCCTTATCCCTGATAACAGGGATGAACCGTGATACCTCCATACCACTCTACTCCCCATTTCAAGGATACTGTGTTGGCCTTGTTTGTTCCTGGGAGCAGCAGCTGTGTCTCACTCCAAAGGTGCTCTAATATCGCAGCTTTTGAGCTGAACTTTGCAAAGCGATATTTCTCCATTTTCCCCAATTTCGGTTATTTTCCCACAACATGACAGGAGATGCTGGGTGGCTGATCGCATGTGCTTTGGAGTTTGCTGGTCCCTGGTGATTTGGAAAGAGCAGAAGGCTGGCATGCACTGAAGAGTGTGCAATACAGGAGCTAAGTGGGATTTCCAGCCGCCAGACTTCTTGGTCAGGTTACAAACCCATCTCCCATCTGACCTTGATGTAGTCTAAATTCTTCCCTGCTCCAAGTGGGTGCAGCACAGCCTGTGATGTGTGTCCAGCCATGGCTGGAGGTGTGCATGCCTGTTCACAGCGGAATGAGGCACAGCCTGGTTCGTAGCTACCCCTCCTTTCCTGGTGTGACACCGTCGCACTGCCCGGCTGTGGTTCCCTGGGTGAGCTGAGGGGATCTCATTGCTGCCAAAGACACTCCAATTCCCTCTGCTTCCAGCTGTGATGTGACCCCCCTCCATTTGTGCTGTGATTGACCCACATCAGATACTTTTTATGATCTGATTCAGCTCAAGTGCCTTACTCTGGTAAGTTTTTTTTCTTTTAATTTTGGGGTGTTTTTTTTTTTGTTTGTTTTTAAATTTATTTTAATTTAATTTTTATTCCTCTCCCCGCCCCAAGTTAATTTTCTGCTCTTTGAGCAAGGGAAAGCACCTCATGGCTGGGACTGAAAGTGCCAGAACACAGATAGGCCAGGGGTGTGTGTTGGAGAGGTCAGCTCTTAACAGTGTGGGGAACCACACCCAAGAGCTGTTATTTCCACTAGATAAGGTGCCCATCAATCTTCTTTCAGGCCTTCCTCAGGGTATAAGGAAAATAACTTCCTGGCCTGTGTGTTCCCCAGCTCCTGGCGCTATTGATGCGAAAGATATCAAAGATGGTAAAAGGCAGAATAAAGTGCTGCCAGAGCCTTGAGTTTCTAGACTGGGCTAGTCTAGAGTTTCTAGACAGGGCTGACCTGGCTGCTCTGACTCTTTCACAAAATACTATGCACCAGAGGAGAAGGTGCTCTCAGTTGAGTCTGGATTAGGCTACCATATGTCTGGTTTCCTCAAACATATTACACTTTTCCCACGTGGTTATTTTGTCCAGGAGCAAGAGAAATCCATCCAGAATTCACAAATTTCGTGTGCAGTGCAGACAAATCTGAAATCCTGGGGTAAGTGGGATGCAGTGGGGCAAGTGGGAACATGCTGGCCTATGGTGGAGCACAAATTCAATCAGCTGGACATGCATATGCCCGTTTGTTTTGTCTGACACTTCCTGGAGAGTAGTAAATGTGCCACAGCATAGCTCTCCGAAGGCTGCTTCTGAGTGCTGCAGACATTCTTATACTTCACAGCCCTTTCAGGAGCTCACACCTTCAGCAAGGAGCTAGGACCTTTGCAGTCAGGTTTCATGGATGAGTCATGAAAAGCTCACTTTTCATAAACAACCTCATAAAAGAGTCACAGCTAAAGCAAAGTTCCTTCAGTGCTGCTGCATGGTGGTGGACCTGGGTTCTCTGTCTTTAACTATCTGTTCACATAAGCATTTCCAAGTTTATGTCTGGTAAGCACAAAAGGGCTGAGTAGGCTGTGCTTGAGGGTATCAAAGTACCCCAGTGGTTTTTGGGGCACCTTTTCAGGTGCCAGGAAGAGGAATCCCACCCGTTCTGAGCACTGGGCTGAGAATTGCTACTGCTTTGCCGTTCTATCTCATAATATCAGACCTAACTGCTGAGCCAAGGGCAATATGACTGTGCCTTAAAAAACAAGGAACAAAAGGTCCTGCAAGCAGCAAACTTGCAGATCGATTCTAGGTCGATTCCCATGTGTTCTTCCTTGCATGGGCTGACTGTGCTTGCTGCATTTGTGACTTACCCTGCGCATACACAGGAGCAGTGGGGCTCGTGGCAGGCACATTTTTCAGTGAAGCCTGCACTCTGTGCTGCACATTGAAGACATCTCCAGAGGTTTCTCTGTTTACCCTCAGGGTTCCATTACATTGGGCCAGTTATCCGAATCCCTACTGCTTGCAAGGAGCTGGACCAGGCATAGTTTTCACAGTCAGAGAGCTTGGATTCTAGCAAGAGCCCTGTTCTTAGCAGGTGGGAGAAGTTGCAGCCATGACCTCACTTTCTCTGCCTCCCCCAGGGTTCTGGACCTTGGACAAGAGATGAGGATCTTATTATTTTGAGACCAGCTTGCATGAAGGTTCCTCTGCCCTGTAGTTGAGGCTCTCACATGGTCATATCTGTCTCTCGGGATAGTTCATGTTGTGTCCTTCTTTCATCTTGGAGCCAAGCACCCAGAAATGCCTGTTGTGAGAGGCTTCAGGGAATCATTTAAAACTATCTGTATGCCCTTGCTATATCTCTTGCATTATCCTGCTTAGAGAGGCAGAAGATCTGTTTCCCATATTCGTGCCAGCAGTGAGGAACTATGAAGCAAATGGATGCATTTTACTCTATTTCACATAGAACACTGCATATCCTTTCATGAGGGTTGCACATCTCAATGGGCAGAAGCTGTCTAGGAAACACTCTTCAGCCTGAAAAAGCTTGTGCTGATTGCCCGCTGCAACCTGGTAAGCAGAGATCTGAGGAGTGCTTGCAGTGATCTCTTTGTCCCCCTCCAGGACCTCTTGGCAGCTTCAGAAAAAAAGTATCCTTAGTGTTCTTTGTTAGAAGAGGTAGGAGTGACAACCACAAAGTCCTAGGACTTGGTCTTTGAGAGCTATGTGAGGGGAGAATAGTGCTCATTCTTTGCATCAGCTGTATGGTTAGAAACATAGACACTAGTACAATCTGCAGTACCTCCCTCCATCCCAGTTCCACCCCCTCCTCCAGAGAGGCTGGTGATACTGGGAATTAAGTCAGGCTGATGGGGAGGGAAGGCAGGAGGTGCTGATGGGGAGGGAAGGCAGGAGGTTGATTCTTGGGTTGCAAAGGCTACGATGTCTTTGTTCTCTCTCCAGGACGCAAAGGGCTCTGTGCAATGCTGGCAGAGGACTGATGGTCCTTTCATCAGCCTCTTTCATCCTTTTGTCAGTTCTGCATCTGTGCTGAGATAGTGGCACCAGAGCCCTGCGCAGCAAGTGAGAGGGAATCTTCTACCTCCTTCACCAGGTGAGAGGAACCAGACCTCAGCTCCATCTGCCTCTCAAGATGGGGATATGCCGCCCATGGGCACTGCCAAGTGTGCAGGGATGGTCTGCATGCCCCTGCTGTGGGCACCCTGGCTCCTTGCTGCCCTGCAAGCAGGTGGGGTGAGCTGGGGATCCCTGAACTGTGGCTTCAGGCTTTACCCTGTGCTGAACACCCAGGATTTTCAGGACCTTGGGGTCTGCCCATGCTCGCTTACCCTGCTCAGACATGGCTATGCAAGGAGAGGCCCTCTGTACACTGGGTCCAGCCCTCCAGTGCAGGGAAAAAGCTAACCCCATTAGTTTTAAAAAACATCCAAGGAAAGCATATTGTTAGGGTATATGCAAAACATTTAATTTTTGGGCTCTATAAAATGCACAAATATGCCTTTTTTTTTGGAGGTGGTGGTGCAAGTTTTTGCTTTGCAAAACAGTCCTGTGTTGTTGACAAAATATCGGTGTGTTTTTCCCTCACTTTCTCCCCTCCATCCCTTATACCCGTTGCTATTTGCAAAGTTCTGAAAATGGTTGCCCCTCCAAACAGCAGTTTCCATGGAATGGGAAAAAGGTGTGTTGTCATCACTCCCAGTCAGAGAAACAGATGGGAGAGCTGAGCCTGCAAGACAAATTTCAGGTTTATTGGGTTGAAAGTCTACATCATATAAGTGTGCATCTTGGTATGTTGTCAGTGGCATTTTTAGGGCAGTACAAGATACACATGGCTGAGATCCAGAGGCCCTAAAATCACAGAATCACAGAATAGTTGAGGTTGGAAGGGATCCCTTGAGATCATCTAGACCAACTCTCCTGCTCAAAGCAGGATCAACTAGAGCAGGTTGCGCAGGACTATATCTGGTCAAGTTTTTGCCATGGAGACTTCAAAACCTCTTTGGGCAACCTGTGCCAGTGTTTGACTACCTCACAGAAAAAAAATTTCACCTTGTGTTTAAATGGAGTTTTCTGTATTTCCATTTGTGCCCATTGCTTCTTGTCCTGTTGCAGGCACCACTGAAGAGAGTCTGGCTCTGCCTTCTTTACTCCCCTCCTGAGATATTTGTACATATTGGTAAGATCATCCTGAGCGTGCTCTTCTCCAGGTGAACAGTCCCAGCTCTCTCAATCTCTTTTCATATGAGAGATACTCCCAGTCCCTTCATTGTCTTCATTCACCTTGTCTGGACCAGTATATCCATGTTTCTGTCATACTGGGGAGCCCAGAACTGGACCCAGCGCTACACGTGTGTCTCACCAGTGCCAAGCAAAGCAGAAGGATCACCTCCCTCAATGTGCTGGCAACACTCCTCCTAATGCAGCCGAGGAGGCCATTAGCTTTCTTTGCTCCAAGGGCACATTGCTCGTGGCTCATGGTCAACTTGTTGTCCACATGGACCCATAGGTTGTGTTCTGCAAAGCTGCTTTCCAGACAGTTGGCACCCAGCATATACTGGTGCATGGAGTTATTCCTCCATAGGTGCATGACTTGGCTCTTCTCCTTGTTGAACTTCATGAGGTTCCTATGGGCCCATTTCTGCAGCCTATCAAGGTCTCTCTGGTTGGCAGCACAACCTTCTGGTGTATCAGCCACTCCTCCCTGTTTTGTGTCATCTGTAACCTTGCGGAGGGTACATTCTGTCGCATCATCCAGGTCATTAATGAAAAAGTTAAGCAGCATTGACCCTGGTGTCCACTGTTGGGGCGCACCGCTGGAGACTGGCCTCAGCTGGACTTCGTGCTACTGATCACAAGACTTTGAGCCCATGAGTTCAGCCAATTTACAGTCTATCTCAATCTCTGCTTGTCTATATTTCATCCATTTGTGTGTGAGGCTGTTAGGGAGACAGTGTCAAAAGCCTTGCCAATGCCAAAATAAACTACGTCCAAGTCTGTCTTGGCTTGGACTTTACACAGGTCTCAGGGGCCCCAGATACCTTAAGGACACTATCATACCAGTAAAGACTGAGGTGAAAAAGGCATTTAATACCTCAGCCTTTGCTGGGTCTTTTGTCACAAGGGCTCCTGCCCCATTCCTCAGCAGGCCCATGTTTTCCCTAGTTGTCCTTTTACTGCTGTGGTACCTGTGGGAACCTTTCTTGTTGCCCTTCACATCCCTTGGCAGACTCAACTCTAGGTGGGCTTTAGCTTTTGTAAGCCTAACTCTATATGTTTGGACAGTGGTCACTTTCTTTTGCCTGGTGTCTCTGTCTGTTCTTCTGCATTATGGATGGTAGTAAAGGAGAGGAAAGCTGGAGGGAAACCAAATAATTGTGACTGGCAAAACCTGAAAACAGTGAAGAGGGAAGTGAATGTTTAAAAACAGGAAAGGAGGACCCTGCAGGGAACACTGAGCAGAGCCCCCTGGAAGATCCCACCACTCAAGCATGGGCCTGGGGAGACAGTGGATGCCCAGAGCTCTGGCACTGTGAGCAGAGGGGGAGCAGAGAGGTGTCAGCTCCCTTTTCTTCCGAAAGTGGGAGCCTGTGTGACCAGGGCCAGGAGGAGGTTGGTGAGAAGGTCCAGCAGTGTGGTGGGGCCTTGAATGGGAGGAGGTAGGTGGAAGGTGCAGCCGGAGCCTCAGCAGCTCTGGAAGAACTGAGAAAAGTTACTCATGCACCAGGGTCTTCTGCTTGCCACAGAAAGATGGGGGAGAGTGGGGTCTCGTGGAGGTGCCTCTGCCTCCTGCCCTAGGGAGGATTTTGCAGCGAGCTCCCTGTGGCCCATGGAGTCAGCCCTGATGGTGCTGCAGCTGCCCGCTGCCCCCTGCTCCAGCAGGCAAAGGACCTGCCTCCTGATGTGGAGGTGGTAGGAAGTGTAGGGCATGGGAAGGGTGAGAGAAACGTGGAAACGTGTCCATTTGACATGGCTTGGGAGGGCTGGTTTGGTGTGAAATCAGCTGAAGTGGAGCGTGAGGGACATCTGGGAGCTCTGGAGAAGGCTGGGGGTTCATCTGCTGTGGAACTCACCCGGGGTGAGAGAGGATTCAAGGTCAGCTTGCCTCCAAGAGTGAGTGGTGGGAAGTGCTGCTGGTAGCCCAATTGGCCATCTCTGCTCACTGCCAGGAAGTCGATTCCATTCTGTGAGGAAGCTGAGCAGTTGACAATCTTGCAGGGGTGGAGAGTAAAAGAGGAAGAAAGACGAGTTGTCTCTGCCTGCTACAGGAGTGCAGCAGATGATAAATAACATTGTGGTGTTCTTCCCAAGCAGGCACTCGGGGGCTGCTCAAGGACAGCCCTGTAGAGAAGTGTTCTGCCCAGCCCAACTCTCCCCAGCTCCCATATCTGGGCTGCTTCTTGGCTCTCTGGACGTCCCACCGCAGCTGGACTTGGAAGTAGAATCTGGCGCTTCTGCACTGCAGACTTATCACAGCACTTCGAGCCACAGCACAGCTCCTTCTGGTAGCAGATCCATCAGAAACTGGCATCTTCTTGCACTTGTAAGCTGATGAGACCTTCATTGCGGTGCTTTCTTCTCTCATTAAGAGGAAGAGAGAGGCTTCCCTCTGGCGAGTCTCCCTGCTCCACCTTCTGCCCTGGAGAGTGGACATGGCGGAACATGTAGACATAGCAGAACAAAGAGTAGAGAGTGGTCAAGGTGGTTGAAGTATGAGATGAGGAGTGAGTAAACCAACCCCTTCCTTCCAGGAAAGTAGAAGGAGGAGGAGAAGTGACTGGAAAACCTGCTGCTTTAAGAAAATACACAAGATACATGGAGCTGTAGACTGAGGCCCCTTCTGCCCTGCTGTGCAAGCAGAGGAGCTGAGCAAAGAGGCTGGGCCAGGACTTCTGATGGCAAAAAGCTACCAGTGTCCTGTGAATCGTTCCTGCTTTGTCCTGGCAGCAGTGGAAGGGCAGATCTGGGCAAGCTGCGTGAAGGCAGACTGCACTGGGGACCTGCTTGGGGGCAAGTGTCTCTGTAGTCCTTTTGTACCTATGCGCCAACCTATGCAATTAGAATTGGGCTTGCATTCATACGTAACACAGTGTTTGATGTCTTGAGAGCTTTGGTGGAGAACTTCTAGGAATGGTGAACTCTTTCCTCTACAAGGGTCTTGTAGGCACCACAGCTTGCACTATCTAATAGTTGAGATCTGTCAGAGCCCTGGCTGTGCTATTCTGATTAGCAGCCAGCTGGAAGATCATCTCTTGCTGAGAAGCCACATCTTGTCCACTGCTCGGCTGGTAGCAAACAGGCTGTACACACGGGGGCTTGTTTTACTTAGTGAAGATGTGAGCTTTTGCAGTTGTAAATTGTATGGTTTTGGTATGGTTTGGGCACCATGCCCTTGGTTTTCTCCAGTTCAGCGTCCTGTTCAGAGCAGGACTATTATAAATATTAGATCAAGGAGGATATGGGTTTTCTAATCAAGTCACGAAACGATTTCCAGAGACAGAGCCCTATCACCACTTGAGCAACCTCTAGTGCAGAATGCTCCTCCAGACTCCTTCCAAACAAGTTTTTCCTAATGTCCGTGTGTCTGTTTTATTTGAGATCAACATCTCCCACTGTACCAGATGCAGTCTGCTGATGCTGCATGTATTATTCAGGCTGTTTTTTGCCATATTTTATCTAAGAGTTTTTTTCTTTTGATGCTGAGCTTTCTGCTGTGACTGCAATCATGTCAAGAGGGACAGCATTCCGCTGGGATTGTCTTTGCCAATTTTATGATATTGCCAGTCATATCTTGCCCTGCTGTCTGAATTTTATGTGCTTTGAAGTCCATTACTGTGGACTTTAATTCTACAAATTGAAATAGGAGAGTCCAAACTTAGGCATTTAATTTCTTTTATTTCCTTATTCGCTGTTAACATTTAACAGGTAGTGTGCATGGGATGTCAGTATCTTGCTATGTGTTCCTGCTCTCCGTAGGAATGATAGCTCAATAACAAATATCTTGCGCATGTGCTTGGCGACTCCTTTCTGCGGTGGAGCCTTGAACCTCCAGACCACACACTCTCTCCCACCTCAAGAGCAGTTTAGCTAGAAGTTCCTTGGAGCCAAGCAACTAATTTCCTTTTTGAAAGATAATGTTCCTGCTGTAAGAAGGAACTCCTGCGTCCGGACAATGCGGTTCGTGTTTTTTTTTTTTTTTTTCCCCATGGTATGAGTAAACCTAACCACTAAAGCTGTAATGAGTGTGAAGTTGTTTGAGAACACTGCACCTCTGGGACTGTTTGGGGAGCTAGCCGGTTGCCTATAACCTCAGCTTTCTTTCTGCCTTTGAACCTCCCTTCTTCAAAGATTAGCTTCCCAGGATTGCTGCTTTCTTTTTCAAATAACTTGCATTTCTTTTTTCTTTTGTTTGTGATAGGGAGCCCTCACTGTATTGGAGATCCTTTGCACCTAATGTTTTCTGCATAAGAAATTTAATCAGCTAAGAATATGGACAAATGCAGGGTTAACATAGGTAAAACACACCAAGGTAAAAGTAAGCAACAAAAATGATTGTGAAAGCAACCGGTGATCTGCCAGGACTGATTTTTTACAAGCATGTGTATTTGTCCAAGGTGGGGTTGGCTCTGAGCTGTGCCAGTAGATTTGGAGGAGGCAGGGAATAGGACAAGACTTGCGTCGTAGCACTATTCACAGCTCAAATCTTTCAGTGTGACGTGGGATGTGAGCTTTGTGGATCTTTGTGTTGATGGGTGCTTGTAAAGCTCCAGTTGGAACTGCCCAGGGTGAAGCAATACAGATTCCTAGCATTTAACAGTCATCCCAGGAGGATGCAATACCATGCCAGCAACAAGGACATTTTGGTTTAGAGTTGCTTAGACCCCTGCTTGTCAGGTGATAATGCACTTGGCTTCCTGCCATTGAGTGCATGCTTCCTTCCAAATGCTTATCCACGTGAGCGAGTGGTCTAATCTTGCTGTAACTCAAAAGCTGCTTGGTTGGGTTACCCTCTCAAACTGGAGTATCGTTAATCCAGTGTCACTGATAATACTGTTCACCAAATGCAGATTAAGCAGATTGACACAGGACAAACCTAAGATTTCTCCCAGTCTTTGCCTATACTTCCATCTGATTGTGTGAGGCTCTCTTTCACCCATAACCCTCTTGCCTGATCAGCATTTCTTTTCTTTGGGCAGTAGGATCTTCTCACCATCCCCGTCATGTACCTTTTACTGTCTAGGTCTTGTGGAAAGAGCAGGGGTTGATAGTCTGAATTTACTTTTCTGCCCAACACTGATAGTTTCCTGTTTGAAATCAGTTGCATCAGTGCCATTAAGCTTCACTGCTGTCTGTGGGAAAGGATTCTTGTGTTCAGTGTGCTTTATGTATCTCCTTTAAACATCATTTAAAATGCTGTCTGTCAGAGGGCTGTGGTGCAGTTATAAACCAGACATGCAGAATGTCATTTTCAGTGGGAAAAAAAACAACAGGTGACTGTAACTATTCCTATGATCTGTCAAACCTCTTTTTGCCCCTTTGTGGGAGGAAAATGCAGACTAAGTGGTCCTAAGCCACCTGAGGGCTAAATGAAGCATGCATCCTTACTGGCTCATTTACTCACTGTCTTTCAGGCTTTCCTCACCTAAGATGTATCTGTCATGCTTCCTGAGCTCTGTGATAGCAGGATGCCTCTTGTCTTAAACTTGCTGCCATGTGCCATTGTGTTTCTCCCCATGCAGATGTCGTGGCACCCGCAGTACCGCAGCTCCAAGTTCCGCCATGTCTACGGCAAAGCCGCCAGCAAGGAGAAGTGCTACGACTGCGTGCCCATTACTCGCAACGTCCACGACAACCACTTCTGCGCCGTGAACCCCCACTTCATTGCAGTCGTGACCGAGTGTGCGGGTGGAGGGGCCTTCCTTGTCATTCCCATCCACCAGGTGAGCTCTGATGAGGCGAGCTGGCTTTCGTGAGCATGTTGAGATGCTGTAGGAGAGCCGGGTCTTCTAGGGAGCTAGATCGCACAGAGGATAGCCAGGTAATGCTGCTGCCTGAAGTGCAAAATGGTGGAAAGGGTCTCAGATGCCCCAGCAGGTGATTTCTGGGATATGCGTACTTATATGTCTTACATTGCAGTTTTTTAACACCTTCCTCCATTTTGTATCTCATTTGCCTTTCTTGCATAATCAGCAGGAACTGTGCTGTTCAGATATTTGTCTCCTAGGAGAAACTGCAAATAAAAAAGCAGTTAGTAGATACAGAGGGCAAAAATTGAAAGGTGCTTTAGTGGCATGGCTTCAGCTGTGACCTAGGGAGAACATGTTATGTTTTGGTCTACTTTCTCTTTTGTGAAAGAGTGGAGACACAGTTATCAGACAATGAAGCTCGTAAGCTTCAAGCACTGATGCTGGAAACTTCCCTTTCAGAAACAAATCCCTTGTTTATGGGTTTTGATGACTTACGGATCTGATGAGAGGGAGAAGCTTGGCTGTCTGATGTTTATTACTTCAGAAAAATTAGGCATGCACTAATGTGGATTAACTTCAATATGAGATTGAGCTCTCCGGAATCAAGGCACAACAGATGAAAGGCAAAAGTTCAGCCTTTAATTAAAAGTTAATTGATGGTGTTATTGCATTGCCACTTTTTCAATATATATTTGCTAAGGATGAAAGTGAACTGACTATGTTTGAAGAACCCAGCACAGTTCCAGTCCTTCTAGACTTTGTTTATTCAGCTCCATCACTGCTGGTGCTGTTCAGTACAGTCCTTCTAAAATTAATCACTACCCTGTTTTTCTTGACTGAGTCACTTCTGCCTCCTCGAACATGATCTCTTGAAGCTGAAGAACTTGTCTTTATCACAGAGCTGCATCTATAAGCAGGCAACTGGTGACAGTGGGACGTGGGGTGGGACCCAGCTCTCAAAGTGTTGGCAAAACAAGATGAAGGTGCTTGCACTGCTTACTATTAATTCTTCTGTCTTCTCACCTCTTCTTAACTTGACTAGTCTTTAGGAGCAATTTTTCCATTCTTAACACCTGCTCAGATACTCCACTCAGAACTGAAATGCTGCTTGCAGAAGTCAAAGGCATGGTAGAACTAGAAGATACAGAAAAGAATAATTAAAGTGCGTCAATGAAAATGTGAAATTGCTTTCGTGTGAGGAAAGACTTTGTAGGTTAGGCATTAATCAGTGTGGGAAAAAAGACAAATAAGTGAGATGTATAAACTGTGAAGAGGATGGGGGAGAAGCATAAAGAGCAATTTTTGATTTGTGTGATGAAGGGCATCCTAAAGACCAGGGAGCAGATGGTTAGCAGCAGATGTGAACACTTCTGCAGTTCAGATGTGGAGCTCACTGCTCCAGATACTGTACCTGGGACAATTAAGGAGTTCCAGACAGGATGGAGTTATGGAGAGGAGTTGGTTTACAAACTGTGTTTGTTCAGATTCATGTTCCCTAGCTCAGGAAGTCCCTTGAGAGTTGACCTGTGGTGATGGATCAGAGAAAGGATCTGTATGTGCTGCGCTTTGTCTAGCTATCCTCTGATTACCTGTTCCTGATCCGTGCTGGGGTGGGAAAGCAGTGTCAGCCACTCACAGAAAGGGATTCCCTGAGTCTGGGGGCTGTAATACTGGTTCTTTTTTTTCTGTGATGCACTTCCAAACTAGTGCCACTTGGCAAAAAGGGGCAGCTTTTCAGCTTTTGACTTGTGCTCCTGGTGGTGGTATT